>NC_091068.1:29763637-30064672 GCF_000393655.2 Nicotiana sylvestris
GTGGCTTGCCTAACCTTGTGTGGGGGAACTCCCCTTAGGATTTTGGTACTGTTGTTATATGAATGCTGTGTATGTGAAGTGACAAGTGTGCTTTCTTTTAACTAAGCAATACTAGTATATGAAGCCTCCTGTTTAGCTTGGGAAAGCACGCTTATGTGACTTAACTGTCTTACCTTCTTTAACTGCTTACTTGGATTTTGTGAAGCATGATTAGAGTAGAAAATTTCCTGATACGAACTTGAATAGAATTGTAGGGTTCTTTCTTGACATTGTTGTGTAATTACTTTGGGACTACGGATCGGTATTCCAGGAAATCCCCTGCATGTTTACTTTGGGACTAGTGATCGGTATTCCGGGACATTCCCCTACACATTTATAATTGGGACTACGGGACAATATCTCAGAAGATCCCCTTGTACTGGATATTCACTTTGGAACTACGGATCGGTATTCCTGAAGATTCCCCTATATATTTACGATTTGGTCTACGGGACAATATCTTGGGAGATCCTCTGCACATTTACGTTTGGGACTACGGGATGCTATCTTGGGAGATCCCTTGTTGCTACCTCTATGTACCGAGTTATTTCTTTCTGTGATTTTATTGTTTATCGACTATTACTATTTTAATTATACTGTCACATTCCATACCGTTTTAACTTGTTATATATATATAACCAGTAGGGCCCTAACCTTCCTCATCACTACTCGACCGAAGTTAGGCTTGGCACTTACTGGGTACCACTGTGGTGTACTCATGCCCTTTCGTGCACATATTTTTTGTGTGCAGATCCAGGTTCTTCTGCTCAACCATACAATCCATGAGGCGAGGCGATTCAGAAACTTCAAGGTATATTTGCCTCATCCGCAGACTTCAAAGTCCCTCTCTATTCTCCCTTCAGTTATAGGCTTTTCCCTGTATTTCCTTGTTATTAGACTTCTGAAGTGAGAAACCTTATGTATTTTTCTTTAGCTTGTGGTTCATGAGATTCTGGGTTTTGGAAGTGTTTGTGTTCAGTTTGAGAGAGTGATATTGTATATGCCGAGCGACATTTTTAAACTTCTTTATTATGTTATTCGTAAATTGCTAGATTCGTATCTTTATTTCCTATCCGCAAATTGTTAGGATTACCTAGTCATAGAGACTAGGTGACATCACGACAGTTCTAGGAGGGAGAACTTGGGTCGTGACAAGTTGGTATCAGAGTTCTAGGTTCATAGGAGTCATGAATCACAAGCCGGTTTATTAGAGTCTCGCGGATTGGTACAAAGACGTCTGTACTTATCTACTAGAGGTTATGTAACTGTTAGGAAAATTCTACTTCATTTGAATTCCTTGTCGTGCGAGATTTTTTATATTAAAATTCTAAAACTCTGTCTTCTATTCTCTCACAAATGGTGAGGACATGTGCTACTGAAGATGACCAGACACCCGCGCCCCCTGCTAGAGTCGCCAGAGGTTGGGGTCGGGATAGAGGCAGAGGACGCGCACATGGTGTAGCTAGAGCACCCATGCGAGTTACCATAGAGGAGCTACCAGCAGCTCCAACCGGAGCCCAGGCACCTGATAAGCCTACTGCTACTACTACTCCAGCTCTCTAGGAGACCCTTGTACAGTTCATGAGCATGTACACCACTCTAGCTCAGGCAGGGATGATTCCCCTTGCTGTAGGCACATCTCAAGTCAGGGGAGGAGCACAAACTCCCGCCTCCTGCACCCTAGAGCAGCGGGTCCAGGTTGATCAAATCCTAGAGGTTATATCGGTACCGCCTGTAGCCCCAGTTTAGCCCGAGGATTGGGCAGCAGCTTCGGAGGATGAACAACGGAGGCTTGAGAGGTTCAAGAAGTACATGCCTCCTACATTCTGTTGTCTAGCATCAGAGGATGCTCTAGGATTTCTGGAGGAGTGATGCACTATGGGTATATTGGGATCGAGTGGGGTTTCTTTCATTGCCTTCCAACTTCGAGGAGAAGCCTATCAGTGGTGGCATACTTTTGAGTTAGACAGTCTAGTTGAGGTAGCTTCCCTTACATGGACCCAGTTTTCAAATATGTTTTTGAGGGAGTATGTTCTTCAGAGCCTCAGGGACATATGGCACGTAGAGTTTGAGCATTTGCGCCAGGGTACTATGACTATTTCGGAGTATGCTTTCCATTTCACTAACTTGGATAGGCATGCACTGGCCTTGGTTTCTACAGTTCGTGAGAGAATTCATCGATTTATTGAGTGGCTCATTCCTAGTATCAGGTCTAGTATGGCCCGGGAGTTAGAGATGGATATGTTTATCAGCAGGTGGTGAGCACTACTAGGAGAGTAGAGGGCATGCTTGCTCGGGATAGAGAAGAGAGAGAGGCCAAGAGGTCTCGAGAGTTGTGCCATTATTATGGTGCCCGTGCCCCAACTACAGTTCGTTTTGGTAAGGACTATATGAGTCACCCCGTTCATTCAGTTCTTCCAGCAGCCAGTGGTATTCCAGCTCCTCCTAGACCTCAGGAACCTTATTATGCACCTCCAATATCAAGTTCGCCTCCTGCATGAGGTGCTTTCAGTGGTTAGTCTAGCAGACCTGGCCCGAGCTAGTCACAACCAACACATCCTCCTAGAGCTTGTTTTGAGTTTGGTGACACACGCCATATGGAGAGGGATTGCCCCAAACATAGGAGGGGCACACCTCCACAGATTTCTCAACCACAGCGTGCTCCGCAGAGTTCCCAGACTATGATTACAACACCAATTGCTACCCCACCTGCTCCGCCAGCTAGAGGTGGAGGTCGAGGAGGTAAAGGTCGCCCTAGAGGGAGAGGCCAGGCCATATACTATGCCATTCCTACCCGTAGTGAGGCTATTACCTCTGATTCTATCATCACATGTATTGTCCTGGTTTGTCATAGAGATGTATCGGTTCTATTCGATCCAGGCTCCACTTATTCTTATGTATCCTCTTATTTTGACCCGCATTTGGGCGTATCTCGGGATTCTTTGAGTTCTCCTATTTATGTTTCTACTCCTGTGGGAGATTCTCTTGTTGTGTATCACGTTTATCAGTCGTGTTTGATTGCTCTTAGTGGTTTTGAGACCAGAGCCGATTTGTTATTGCTCAACATGGTAGATTTTGATGTTATCTTAGGCATGGACTAGTTTTCGCCCCATTGTGCTATTCTTGATTATCACGCCAAAACTGTTGGCTATGCCAGGTGTACCACGAGTAGAGTGGAGGGGTACTTTAGGTCACACTCCTAGTAGAGTTATTTTATTTCTCAAGGCTTAGTTAATGGTTGAGAATGGGTGTGACGCTTATCTAACCTTTGTGAGAGATGTTAGTATTTATACCCTTACGGTTGATTCAGTCCCAGTAGTACGAAATTTCTCTGATGTGTTTCCAGCTAATTTTTCGGGTATGCCACCCGACAGAGATATTGACTTTGGCATTAATTTGTTGTCGGGCACTCAGCCCATTTCCATTCCTCCTTACCGTATGGCTCCTCCTGAGTTGAAGGAACATTTGCAGGAATTGCTTGACAAGGGATTTATTCGGCCCAATGTATCACCTTAGGGTGCTTCTGTCTTGTTTGTAAAGAAGAAGGGTGGTTCTATGCGTATGTGTATTGATTTCCGCCAGTTGAACAAAGTTACAGTGAAGAACCGGTATCCTTTGCCTCGTATTGATAACCTGTTTGATCAATTACAGGGTGCTCATGTGTTTTCTAAGATTGACATGCATTCAGGTTATCATCAGTTGAAGATTCGGGAGCCAGATATCACGAATACTGCTTTCAGGACACGGTATGGTCATTACGAGTTCTTTGTTATGTCATTTGGGCTAACCAATGCCCCAACAACATTTACGCATTTTATGTATAGTATATTCCGACCATATCTTGACTCGTTCATTATTGTCTTTGTTGATAACATTCTAGTATACTCCCGGAGTCGGGAAGATCATGAGTAGCACCTGAGGACAATACTTCAAACTTTGAGAGAAAAGAAGTTATACACAAAGTTCTCGAAATGTGATTTTTGGTTGGATTCTGTGGCATTCTTGTGTCACGTAGTATCCAGTGAGGGGATCAAGGTGGATCTGAAGAAGGTGGAAGCAGTGCAAAGTTAGACTAGACCATCCTCAACTACAGAGATCTGTAGTTTTCTTGGCTTGGCAGGTTACTACCGTCGATTTGTTGAGGGATTCTGGTCTATTGCAGAACCTATGACCAGGTTGACCTAGAAGGGTGCTCCGTTCATGTAGATAGAGGAGTGTGAGGAGATCTTTCAGAAGCTCAAGACTGCTTTGACTACAACCCAGTATTGATATTGCCTACAGGTTTGGGGTCTTATTCTATCTATTGTGATGCCTCGAGGATTGGCCTTGGAGTAGTATTGATGCAAGATGGTAGGGTGATTGCCTACGCATCCAGACATCGGAAGGTGCACGAGAAGAATTATCTTGTCCATGATCTTGAGTTAGCTGCTATTGTTTATGCCCCGAAGATCTGGAATCATTATTTGTATGGTGTTCCTTGTGAGATCTATACTGATCCCCGGAGTTTGCAGCATCTGTTCAAGCAGAAGGACCTTAATTTGCACCAGAGGAGGTGGTTAGATCTATTGAAGGACTATGATATCACTATCTTGTATCACCCAGGTAAGGCCAATGTGGTTGCCGATACTTTAAATCGTCATGCAGAGAATTTGGGAAGTTTGGCTTATCTATCAGTAGTAGAGAGGCCCATGGCGATGGATGTTCAAGACTTAGCTAGCCAGTTTTTGAGATTGGATATTTTGGAGCCCAATCGGGTCCTTACTTATGTGGTTTCTAGGCCTGTCTTGTTTGACCGTATTAGAGAGCGTCAATATGATGACCATTATTTGCTTGCCCTCAAGGACAAGGTTCTGCATGGTGATGCTAGAGATATGACCATTGGTGATGATGGGGCATTGAGGATGCAGGGTTGGATATGTGTGCCCAATGTTGGTGGGTTTCGGGAGTTGATTCTAGAGGAGGCCCACGGTTCACGATATTCCATCCATCCGGGTGTCACGAAGATGTATCAGGATTTGAGACAATACTATTGGTGGAGAAGGATGAAGAAAGATATAGTTGGGTTTGTAGCTCGGTGCCTCAATTGTCAGTGGGTGAAGTATGAGCACCAGAGACCGTGTGGCTTGCTTCAGCAGATAGAGATTCCGGAGTGGAAGTAGGAGCGGATAACTATGGACTTCATAGTTGGACCCCCTGGACTTTGAGGAATTTCGATGCTATTTGGGTGATTGTGGATTGGCTGACCAAATCCGCACACTTTAGTCTTGTGTGTACTACCTATTATTCAGAGCAGTTAGCTGAGATTTATATCCGAGAGATTGTTCGTCTGCATGGTATTCCAGTTTCCATCATTTCAGATAGAGGTACTCAGTTCACATCATAGTTCTGGAGGGTCGTACAACATTAGTTGGGTACTCGGGTGGAGTTGAGTACTACATTTCATCCCAGACGGACGGACAGTGTGAGTGCACTATTCAGATTCTTGAGGATATGCTTTATGCGTGTGTGATAGAGTTTGGAGGTTCTTGGGATCAAGTCTTGCTACTGGCAGATGTCGCGCCCCCTTTTATCCCTCCGGGGAGAGTAGCCCGGGTTTTGACATTCATGGGGTTAATAACTCATTTCCTTTTGGGAATTTGTTTTTTTGAAGAGTCGCCACCTAACGGATTATGGTGCGTTAGGGCACCCAGAGCGATTAACTCTTGGATTGGTTTGCATTACCAGAGATTTAGGGTAAGGGCTTGAAATAACCTTGAGGGTAAGGTGTTAGGAACCCCTCTTGGTCCACAACGGTGGGTCCCGATCGAACTTATACATATGAACTAGTCCATTAACAAATAAATAGTTTTAAACACATAATTACAAATAAGAGCAGGTTTGGACATTACATGACTCAAATAATGAAGACAAAGGAAAAGCTTAAACAAATTGTATACATATAGGAAAAGTTTAAGCAAAGGAATTTTTGGGAAGGAGGGGTCCTAGGTTGGTTAGCCTACAGGATCACCCTACGAAATGTCTGGTAAACACTCCTCAATGAGGGGCTACACGTGACATTAGCATGTAGTTATCATATTCATATATACCCTTCCCACCCCTTAGCGGTTATTAAGCGAATGTTATTTAGCGATCTCTATGCGTGCTGTTACCAGTCCCTTCTTAATGGTCTTGGAGAAAATTAGGACCTCTACCTATAGGCAGTTCTAGATAAACCCCTAAGGTTTAAAGGAGAAAATACTAAGGCGACAAGCAAGAACATATAGGACTTTAGCAAATAAAAGTAGGAAGGAGCAAATAAAAGGCTCAGGTTTACCTCCGCAGATAATGCATGTAAACAACACGACTCAAATACAAACAAAGGCAGTATTATTAAGCATGATCCTAAGATATGATGTGTAGGTGAGTATGAGAACACAAGAGACATGCAGATTTTTAAAAAAAAAAATTAGAAGCAGGGGCCTAATCAGTTTGCCTACTGATTTTAAGCATGTTAACCATTAAGCAGTAAACACAAAGAGGCAGTTTCCAGTTTTATAAGAAATTTGATTACCTAAGGCTTGCCTAGGCATAGGATAATGCACAATTGTTACCAGAACTATTAAAACAGGGTAGGAGATATTTTACCTAAAGCATGATGTTCTAAGTGTTGCCAAGATACATGGATTATGACCAATTTTACTTAAACATGATAAATGTGACATTGTTTTAGACCTTTCATAACCAGTAGTTTAAACCAGGCATGACTGAGCGAGTATGAACGAGATCCTAAAACAGGATATCTAACATGCACATATAAATGCAGAATGATTTCAGGATATGCGAAATTCCTAAAACATGATTTTTAAATGCCCATTAAGTTACAGTATGATTTCAGGATGTGCAGGGGCAACAGTTTTATGTTAATGTTGTTATTTAGCCTAAAGCAGGATTTCTAAGTGATAAAAATAATGTCAAATGAGATGCTGAAATAGTAGACCTAAGAACATGATATCTAATGCATGACATGTTTGGAATGTATTGGTCCTAAGCATGGATTCTAATGCACATATGGGAAATGTAAACCTAAGGCGTGGTTTCTACCCATTGATATTGATAACATATATGACTACCCTCCCCTTTTCACTAGCCAACCCTAATATTAGTTTACAATAATTATTACAAACTAGTATTGAAATGAATTACATAAGTAGAAAAAGAAAATAAGAAGTTACACTATAGAGAGCCCGAAAACAGGCCTAGATTTCCAGAACCTCAAATGCCCAGATGTTTCATAGCCTTTCTCATATCCGGGTGTGTCAGAGTTCCCTAAGGACCTCAAGGATCTCGAGCATTGCTCACACCCAGATTTCACAACCATATCTGGGTAGGTACAATATAGAATAGCCAGCTCCAATGGATCAGGGTTCAGAGTGATATAATAGGGATCCCTAAGCAGTCACACATTAGAGGGGCAGAACTTAAGGACCTAAGAGTAGAGTGAGAGTGCTTGACATAGTTTTGAAAAGGTTTTAGTAGGAAAGCAGTGTGAAAAGAGACTTAGTTGAAATAGTTTTGTAAATAAGAGAGTTGTTTAGTAAAACAGCTTTTGAAAACAGTTGTGTAATTAAACAAACAACAAGACAGTCAAACAAGTTCAGCAACACTCAGAGAACAAACTTTCACACAGGGTCAATTGGGGGTTGGGGACAAATAGAGCATGAATGGTGAACACATAACAGGCAGAAGTCCTTTGCATTTGGTGTAGGTAAGACATAGATTCAGGAGTTTTAATTAGAACACATTTACAGAACCAGAGATGCTTTAGGGAGATTCATGGGGGTTGGGAGATAGTAGAGTATAGGATTTTATACTAAACATGGCTGAGCATAATATTAAGACAACTTGGGACAATAGCCCAATAGGTGCATACTAGAACTAGTCAATAGTATACAAACATTAAACAAAGTAAAGTCAAGTTACTGGTTCACGAGAGCATGCTGATCCTAAAGAGGTAAGACATGGCAAGCATAATTAGATGAAGCAAAAGAGATTAATTACATGTTGAAAAGCAAAACCATAGGTAGAAACAAATCAGGAACATGATGAACTGAAGTAGTAAAAGAAACATTATTTTTGGGAGTTGAATTGAAATCAGAACATACCAGTATAGAGATAGTAAACACAAAGTGAAGAATAGGAGAGCACAATAATTAGCCTTGGCTTGCAGCCAGCTAATTCAGAATAGTAGCAAGTAACAAAGAAAGAAAACAGAAAGCTTTTTGAGTGTGAAAGAGTTTTTGAACCAATGTGTTCATGCGTATGTTAATGAGAGAACATATGTATATATAGTTTGAAACTAGGAAGAATAATAAGGTAAGAATCAAAGTCATGCAGTAATATGGAACTAGGTATCAATTAGTATAAAATCAGTATAAGTACTCCCTTAATTAAGGGAGTTAGCTTCAAACCGTAAAGACAAATAAGGAAGGAGATCATATAAGACCAGAATATAACACATAAGGAAATAATTTCAGCATAGCGCAAGTATAGAACATGTAATTAAGGCTAAGTACATAATATTCCAATTAAGGAAATAACATAAAAATCGATTGACAACATAGTCGACCATAAAATAAGGCAAGAAAAATAACTTAGAGGTTGAAAATTAGTAGAGAATATCACAGGAGATTAGTGAAGGATATCAATCACAGGGAATCAAGGATTCCAATGGCCAATAGTACTTATTTAGTGTAAATTACCATAAATCTCTATTAACAAACGGAATAAACACATAATAGGCAAGAAGAGGCAAAAAAAACAAAAACCCTAATAACACAGTAGGGTAAAAATCATACAAAATTAGGGATTCACATAGAACATAGTACTGATTAGAGGACTTAACAGAATAAACATAATATAGGCGGAAGAAGCAAAAATCAGAAACCCTAATGAGCATAATAGGGTAAAATTATAGAAACTCAGAAGGTTTACGAGAAACAAGCATGCATACAGATTAATTGAACAAATCATCAAATACAGACTCAGAACCAGGATCAAGACCAAGAACTAGGGGTTTCAACATGATAAATCAGATAAAAGGGAAAAACTTAAATAACCATTTAAACATAGTAAGAATCATAGAATAATACAAAAAAATCAGAGGAAAAGTCATTTTGAGAAAGGGTTAAGAAACCCTAGTTTGAAGATGAAAATGCGTTTTTTAAAAATCAGAGAGATTCTTAAGAAAACAGTAAAGATAACTCAGAAAACTCTTAGATCTGGTATAGATCTAAGAAGTCAAGAGGTAAAATTAGGGTTTCAGAGAGAGATAACCCTGATATAGATAGATTTCGGCTTAGAAGCCATGGATTTAGCCGGAAAAAGAAAGATCTTACTTGGACAGGCCAAGTGTGGCCTGAGAACGGCCAGAATCAGACCATAGGTGTGAGTTGAACAGCCGCTGGTCCTTTGAGGACCTTAGGGTAGCAATAATCCGGCATGGGGGGAGCCGTGGAGGCTAGGGGTGGTAGTGGAATCACCATTGTTACCGACGAGCCAACGGCCGGTGAGAGGGGAGTAGGGTTTAACAGAGAGAGAGAGAGAGAGCTTGAGAGGGATGAGAGGATGTAACGGCGAAGAGAAAGAGAGAAATGAGAGAATGGGGGAGGGGGGTAGGTCTTTACAGTTAATTAAGGTAAGAGAAGATCTGGTTTGTTGATCAAAATCGATCAACGGTCCAGATTAAACAAGATGATGGGTCGGGTGGAATTAATGGATTGGGCCTGGTATTTGGGCTGTTTTAATTGGGGTTGGGGGTCTGGTTTAATTAGGCTAGAATTGAAATGAAAGTAGTCTATTTGTTAAATACCCAATTAAATTAATTAAAATAATTTGTAAAATTAGCTAATAATCACAAAAAAAATCATGCATAGAAAATAATTTAAAATGATTATTTAGTATTTTAAAATACAAATGACTAAAATTTGGGTAAAGATGGTATAAAATTATATGATTGGGATATAGTTGCAAAGTTATTGCAATTATAGCCAAAAGATGCCAATTTGGCTAATTATGAAATAATTTGGTTTAAATAGGACCATGAATAATAAATTAAATCAAGAAATGCTTTTGAAATCGTTTGTAATGCCATTTTGTAATTATTTATTGGAAATAAAATGCTGGGTAAATTAATAAAAATATAGGAAAATTATGGAAAAATACCAATTGCTATTAATGCATGATTTTGAAGGTATATATGCAATTTTAAAATATTTTGGGGAAAAATTGGGTATCAACATCGGAGTTTGCCTACAACAATAATTATTAGTCCAGCATTCAAATGGCACCGTATGAGGCCTTGTATGGTAGGCGGTGTAGATCACCGGTGGGTTAGTTCGAGCCGGTGATGCTATATTATTAGGCACAGACTTGGTTCAGGATGCTTTGGAAAAGGTTAAGGTGATTTATGATAGACTCCGCACAACCTAGTCCAGACAAAAGAGTTATGCAGATCAGAAGGTTCGCGATGTTTCATTTCTAGTTGGAGAGCGAATCTTGCTTCGGGTTACGCCTATGAAGGGCGTTATGAGATTTGGGTAGAAGGGGAAATTGAGTCCTAGGTTTATTTGTCTCTTTGAGGTATTTCGACGTATTGGGGAGGTTGCTTATGAGCTTTCCTTACCTCCAAGCTTGGCAGGAGTTCATCTGGTATTTCATATTTCGATGCTCCGGATGTATCACGGTGATCCGTCGCACGTGTTGGATTTCAGTTCAGTCCAGTTGGACAAGGATCTATCTTATGTTGAGGTGCCAGTGGCTATATTGGACAGACAGGTTTGAAAGCTGGGGTCAAAGAGTGTTGCATCAGTAAAGGTTTAGTAGTGGGGTCAGCCGGTCGAGGAGGCGACTTGGGAGACCAAGTAGGATATGCGTAGCTGTTACCCTCATCTTTTCACCACTCCAGGTATGTCTCTATGCTCGTTCGAGGACGGATGAATGTTTTAAGAGGGGGAGGATGTAGCGACCCGACCGGTCATTTTGAGAATTAACGCCCTGATCCCCTATTAACTACTTTACCCGTGTCTATTTCTGTTGTTGTGAATTGCCAGGATGGTTCATCTTGAGTTTCAGGTGTTTTGGGACACTTAGTCCCTAAATGAGAGTTTAAATCTTAGATTTTGGACCGTAGTCGGAGCAGTATGAAGACGAGTCCAGAATGGAATTCCGCCAATTCTGTTAGCTTTGTTGTGTGATTTCGGGCTTAGGGGCGTGTCCGAATTGTGTTTTAGAGGTCCATAGCTTATTTAGGCTTGAAATACTGAAAGTCGAATTTTTGGAGTTTTCAGATAATTAGTGAGATTTTGATATCAGGGTCGGAATTTGATTATGAAAGTTGGAATAGTTCTATAGTATTGAATGTGACTTGTGTGAAAAATTTGGGGTCAATCGGACATGGTTTGGTTGGTTTCGGCATCAATTGTAGAATTCTTGGGATTTCGAGTTCATTAGGCTTGGATTGGAGGGTGATTTGAGGGTTAGACTAATTTCGTATGATGTTTTAGTATTGGTTGGCAGGTTTGGTTGAGGTTCCGGGGGCCTCGGGTGAGTTTCGGATGCTTAACAAAATTGGATTTGGACTTAGGCAATTTTTTGAACTTGCTGAACCTGTTGGTTTCGCACCTGCGGAGCTTGGACCGCAGTGATAACTAGGGATTCTAGTCTATTTTATACTCCTTTTTGCTTGAGTTTTGGATTAAAAATGTATACCAGTAGTTCCGAAAGCTTACATGTTATGCTTGTTTGCAGTGTTTGGTCAAAAAAGTGACAAGAAGTCAAAACCAGCTCAAAAAGGAGTGAAACCTGCACAAGTGCCAAGAACAAGTCAAAGCACCACTGCAACATAAAATGCACTGTAGCTGTAAAAGACGCATCGGGGTCCATTTAGTGCGATCCACGGTGGATAAGTTCAGAGAGATGCAATTATGTGGTTCTAAGCAGTGCAGTCCGCGGTAGATTCTTCGCGGCCGCGGTAACCTCATCGCGGCCGCAGTCCATTTATTGTGGCCCGCGTAGAGGGGATTCAGAGAGCTGGGATTTTGGAAGTTTCAAGACACCGCAGTCCGCGGTCCATTTTATGCGGTCCGCGGTGAAGCCACCACGGCCGCGGTGTATTTTATGTGGTCCTCGGTGGCCAAATTCAGATACCAAAACTTGAAGCAAAAAAGCCTCACCGCGGCTGCAGTCCATTTCTTCTGGACCGCAGTACCTCCGTCAGGAGTATTTTTGTCCAGAAATTCAGCCTTGTATAAATACTTCTTTTTCACATTTTTAGGGTATGTTTATCTTTGCAGAGCATGTGAACGACAGTTTTAGTCTATTTTGAGTAATTTGTAGCTAGTTTAACATTGAATCATCAAATCTTGGCTTGTAATTATATTTTATGGGTTATTCTTCATCTAAATATCTGATTTCTTCTATTATTATGAGTAGCTACACCCATCAGTTAAGGTGGTGGCTCAACCCATGTGTGGGTATTTGATGGGTCTTTTGTTTTAAGGCTTAGATGTTTATGGGTTGTTGATATTTGGACTGATTTGTGTTTTCCATTTTGAATTAGTGGTTGCAAGCACTAATTTGTGCGTTTTTGGACTTGGGATCTTCTTGAGAAAGAGAGCTTGAGTCTAGGAAAATCAGTCCAACAAGGAATTGGGGTGTATTCAAGAGATTGATAGCCCCAATTAAAGGGTTAAACCTAGAGATAGTAATACCCAACTTGAGCATATATTGCTTGCACAATTTTGACACCCAATTGGTCTTGAGAAAGTCAATTAGGGCAAGGTTACTCAAGCTACCGAGAGGTATCGAGTGAGTAGATTCATGCATTGGCTATATCGCAATCCCCAACATAACGACTTTGCCTTAGGCTTTAGAACCTGTCAAGTAGTCACCTAGGAGAAAGCCACTTCCCTAGTACCTCTTTAACCATTTAGAAAACCTTACAAGCATTCATACTTAGTTTAATTTCGCATATCATTAGCATAAAATTCGAAGTAACAAACAAACAAATATGATTGAAAGTGTAATTAAGAGCACTACGCACTGCTAGTTCAGATAGGAATCCAAATCCCAAACATTCTAGCTCCATGTGGATTCGATCCCGACCTTCTCGGGTAAAAACTGCATCGACTGCTCTTGCCACTTTGTAGTGGTGTAAGGTTGGACCCGATCACTTTTTGGCACCGTTGTCGGGGAGCTAATGGTTTTAGCTATCTATATGAATAGTTTTGTGTATTGTTTTTCTTTCCTTATGTCTTACTAATTTGTGTGTCACCAACTCAGGTACAAAATGGCGGCAAACAACAACAACGCATCTCTTGGAGATCTTCCACCGGGGGAGGAGGTAGATGACAATATTGATGATGAGGTACCTATAGTGCCTCAGGCTCAAAGGAGAGACCGCCAGGCTAATGATAATGTTCCAGACCCTCCTCTGCCACCTCCAAGAGTGGCTCATTAGGTCCTTCCAAACCAAGGATATGCTAGTGCAATTGTCCCACCTCAGATCCAGGCGGGCAATTTCCAAATTACAAATGTGATGCTGACTTTGTCGGAGCAGCGAGGGTATTTCACAGGTGCTCCCCATCAGAATGCTTACAAACATCTTAAGGGTTTTGTGGATACCTGTTGGGGGAGCAAGCAAACAAATGTGTTAGAGGATGCACTTCGGTTGAAATTGTTCCTTTTTTCACTTAGAGGGAAGGCTTTGGACTGGTTTGAAAGCCTTCCCAACTATTCCATCACTACTTGGGATGAGTTGGCGGATAAATTCATTGCAAAGTTTTTCTCGCCGAGCCACATGGCGACCTTGAGGGATGAAATCTTATCTTTCAAATAGGATCCCAACAAACCACTGCATGAGATACGGGAGAGATACCAGACCATGGTAATGGAATGTCCAAATAATGATATGACGGAGGCAATGATACAACAAACAATTTACTAGGGCATTAACACAACAAATCAGTGCATAGTGAACTAACTCGTCGGGGACAATTTCATGAACACACCATATGATGAGGCTAATGCAATATTGGACGATATGGCTGACACGTCCTCCACTTGGAAAAGTAGAGCTAATGTGCCACAGGGTGACCCCACGGTCATTCACTTGCACAAAGAGCTCCATGATCATGGGAAGGTAATAGCAGAACTGACAACAACAATGAACCAGCTAGCAAAGACACAATTATATAATGTTCAATCTCCACGACAAGTAATTTCTATGAAGGGTGTCAACATGTTAGTGAACAAAACAAGACATAGAGGTCAACAGAACCAAGGGAGTTCGGATTCAATATGACCAAGATAGTGGTGGGTTCCAAGATAATGGGTATGATGAGCAGAATGAAAAAGTGCAATACGTGAACAACCATCAGGGCTAAAAGGGAAATTCTTCCAACCAACAACAACGGAGGCCCCAAGGTAATTGGGGAAATCAATGACAACAAGGGAATAGTAATTAGGGGAACAACAACCAAAATTCAAATTGGGGCAACCAGAACAATAATCAGAATAATCAGGGTAATTGGAGTGGCAACAATAACAACTGGGGTGGAAACAACAATCAGGGTGGTTGGAACAATAGCAACCTAGGAAATTGGGGGAAAGGCTTTCAAAGGCCCCCAATGTATCAACAACCGAACAATCCACCCTCATTTCCATCCCAAGGTCCTAGTTCTTCCAACAATGAAATGCGGAGAATCGAAATGATGTTTGAACAGATGATGAAAAGGAATGCTGACTATGATGCCCAGTTGGCATCCCACAATACTTCAATCAGAAACTTGGAGGTCCAATTAGGCCAAATCTCACAATCCTTGAATACTCGCCCTAAGGGGGCTCTACCTAGTGATATAGCAGTCAACCTGAAGGGTGGGAACAATTTCGGGCATGTAATGGCGGTAACTACAAGAAATAGACGAGGTGGTGATGTGAATAACTCCAAACAAAAAGAAATTTTGAGTGATGAAGTTGAGTTGCAAGAGGATGATATCCCTTTGCTGGTTGAGAATGTGATTGATGAGAATATGAATGAGGAAGTGAGGATTTATATCCAAGATACTGAGGTGGAAACTCATAATGACATGAACCCATCTAGGGAACACGTAATAGACATGCCGAAAACAGTTGTGCCTAAAGCCAAGGCCCTTTTGCCAAGGCCACCTCTACCTTATCCTCAAAGGCTTGCGAAGCAGAAAAATGAGAACCAGCTTAAGAAGTTCATTGACATGATGAAGAGCTCATCAATTAATGTGCCATTGGTGGAGGCTCTAGAACAAATGCCGGGGTAAGCTAAGTTCATGAAAGACTTGGTGACAAAGAAAAGATCCATGGATTGTGAGACCATCAAGATTACCCACAAAGTTAGTGCAATAGTGCACTCGATGGCTCCGAAGCTAGAAGATCCCGACGCTTTCACCATTCCTTGCACCATTGGGAGTGAAAACTTTGCAAAAGCTCTATGTGATTTGAGGGAAAGTATCAACTTGATGAATTACTCCATTTTCAAGACTTTGGGTATTGGGAAACCTAGGGCTACTTCAATGTGGTTGCAAATGGCGGATAGAACTATGAAGATGCCGCTTGGTATTGTAGAAGATGTCCTTGTTGGGGAGGAAAAGTTTATTTTGCCAGCTGATTTTGTGATATTGGATTGTGAGGTAGATTATGAGGTTCCGGTCATATTGGGAAGACCTTTCCTTGCAACTGGGAAGGCCTTAGTTGATGTGGAATCAAGGGAACTCACCTTCTGGGTAGGTGATGAGAAAGTGGTCTTTCATATGTGAAAGTTAATGAAGAATCCCAACAGTACTGAAGTGTGCTCTTTTGTGGATCTTGCCACGGCAGTGATAGTTGATGATACTTGATCAATGTGGAGGACCCTCTAGAGGCGGTATTGTTGAATCTTGATGTAAATGAGGATAAAGGTCGGGTGGAGTGTGTCAATGCTTTACATGGAATGGGCTCTTGTCAATGCTTTATATGGAATGGGATCTTACTCTTATAAGCCTCGAAAACTCTCTTTGGATCTTGAGAATAGGATGACTCTACCAATAAAGCCCTCAATCGAGGAACCTCCTATGTTGGAGTTTAAACCGTTGCCTCCACACCTCAGGTATGAATTCTTAGGCCCTAGTTCAACTTTGCCAGTTATTCTTTCCTCTTATTTTACTAACATCCAGGTAAATGCCACATTGGCGGTGCTCCAAAAATGGAACAAGGCAATTGGATGGACTTTAGATAATATTCGGGGAATAAGTCCTGCCTTTTGTATGCACAAGATTCTTCTCGAAGATGATGCAAAGCCCTTCGTGGAACATCAAAGGAGGTTGAACGAGGCAATGCAATAAGTTGTGAAAAAGGAGGTGATCAAGTGGTTGGATGCCGGGGTTGTTTACCCCATCTCTGATAGCTATTGGACTTCGCTGGTGCAATGTGTCCCGAAGAAGGGTGGTATAACTATGGTTACCAATGCACAAAATGAGTTGATTCCTACCAGGACTATCACCGGATGGAGGGTGTGCATGGATTACCGCAAGTTGAATAAAGTGACTCGCAAGGATCACTTTCCATTGCCATTTATTAACTAGATGCTAGACAGTTGGGCGTGCCTTCTACTATTTATTGGATGGATATTCTGGGTACAACCAAATTTTGATTGCTCCGGAAGATCAGGAAAAACCACCTTCACTTTTTAGTATGGTACCTTTGCCTTTTCTAGGATGCCATTTGGGTTGTGTAATGTACTCGCTACATTCCAGCGGTGTATGATGGCCATATTTACTGACATGGTTGAGGACATTTTGGGGGTGTTCATGGGTGACTTTTGTGTTGTGGGTGACTCATTTGAGGAATATTTGAAAAATCTTGATAGGGTGTTAGCCCGTTGTGAAGAAACCAATCTTGTGCTTAATTACGAGAAATACCACTTTATGGTCAAGGAGGGGATTATCCTCGTCCATAAGATCTCAAAGCACGGAAAAGCTTGAGAGATGTGCCCACACCTCCGGGGTCTCCTATTGCTCAAGCTTCAGTTCAAAATTCTTCTGAGTCGTCTGAGGGCTCAGCTGAGAGCAGTGATAGTGCAACCTCTACTTCACCTATAACTTCGTCACCTAGAGAGGATCCCGTGGAAGATAAGGTACTAGATGAAGAAGGAGGGGGTGTGCCCCAACCCGGGGGTCTGGAGAGAACTAGAAACCTCAAGGTGTGGAGAAGAATATTTCTTAGTGAGATTGCTTACCACAAGTTCCGAGAGTGGTGTCCCCAGAGGAAATTGATTCTTGAGTGGAAATTCATTGAGAGGGACCTTCTACCTCACAACCCTAATGTGAAGAGGCAATTCAGAGAAAGATCGGGCTGGGAATATTTTACAAGCAAAGTCGATGAGGCAAATGAGCACTTAGTCAAGGAGTTCTACGCTAATGCTGCTCACATCAAAAAGGGCACTAAAGTGACTATGGTGCGGAATTTGACATTGAAGTTCAATGGAAAGACAATCATTGACTACCTGGGCTTTCCGGAGGAAGATGAATCATTGTACTTAGAAAAGGTAGCATTGGATGAGGCAACCATCCTTGGTTGGCAGAATACCTGGCACTCTCGGGCACCACCCTAGCTTTGTTGACATCAGGGGTTCAAATTCTGAGGAAAACTTTAAACTTCGAGGAAAAGGGGTGGGAGACTTTCGTATGCAGCAGGATGGACCCACCTACTGATGAGAACTCTCTGCCTGTCTCCCGGGAAATATTGGTGGCTTCTATCATGGCGGTGTACCCGATCAACATTGGGAATGTTATGTCTAGGGTGATCACAAAGGTGGTAAATAAAGGTGATAGATCCTACCCCTTCCCGAATTTCCTGATAATGTACTTTGAGGACCAAGATGTGGAGAAAAGGAAGTTTGATGTGAAGGTGAAACCAAAGATGCCCTTTTCCTAGTACAGCCTCAAGGGTGATGACAAATCCAAAGCCAAAGATCCTAAAGGTAAATCCACTACTTCTACTGGCCAGTCTGAAGAGCCATTAGTAGTAGTCACTTCTTCTCAGCCTCCCTCAACCACACCAGATATTGCCCCAGGACCCTCTATTGCCACTGCTCCAGATATCCCCTCATATTTAGCTTACCTATTGACTGCCCACCATTTGAGCCAAACCCTTGCCAGTATCAACAACTAGATGCAGACAACTACTTCTAAGTTGCATGTGCTTTCTAGCTCGGTGGTAGCCCAGTCTGTACCCCCATAGCCACATATTCCATATTCAATGGAGGAGACTATCAAGGAGCTTCTGGACAACCAGAAGAAGCTCCTGGAGAACCAGCAGTTGATATAAGAGGCTGTAGGTACTCATGGGAAGGCATTGAAGGAGCTGACAAAGGAGACAAAGAAGCTGAGAAAGACTCGAGCCTCAAAGGAGTTTGTGAAGGAGTTGAGGGTAGAAGTGGAGAAGATTATGGCTGCAGATCATCTACCATTGGACCTAGTGTTGCGTGAGCAGCCTCCAGCAGTTCAGACTGAGCCGGAGCAGTAGCAGGAGATGGAGAGGGCACCAAAGAGGAGGAGAGTGATCCCACAGACGGATGATGCAGAGATAGAGTTGGAGGACCCACAGGGAGGTTCCTCTAGCCAGCCTCAGGACCTATAGCAACCTCAGTTCCCAGTGCATGCACATGATACCAGGATCCAGTCACAGGTTCCTGAGCAATCACATGACCCAGGGACCCAGGCTCATGATCTCATGCAGACGGAGGACCAATAGGGAGTTTCTCTTTACTCTCTATTCTTGAGCTATTTTTGGCTAGTTAGTATTGAGGACAATGCTAGCTTTTATTTGAGGGGGTAACTCTATATTGATGATGTTGGATTGTAAATATGATACTATTTTCATTTTTATTATGATTTTCACTTTTGTTATGAATATAATTTTACCAGTTTATTTCACTTTTTGTACTTTGCAACCTTGATCTGTATATAAAGTTACTTTCTGATGTATATATTCATTCCCTCTTATGTATATTTGTTTAAATCCCCTATTGTACATATTCAGTTTACTTTTCGCATATTCTTTCATAGCTTCTTACTTCATTTTCGTAGCTTCTTATTTTGAGTTTTGCGTTCAATAAGCCTTTGGTTTTCTTAATGCCACAGTTCATTCCAAATGTGGAATTTGTGTGAACTGAGTGGCTCTTCCCGATGATGGATGACATGACAATCTTCTTAAGGGTTTGAGTCTGTTTTCTTTTTGTTTTTGTGTAAATAGTAGCTAGTAAGAAATAGTACCTCAAGAAAAGCTTCACTTGGGTCTAACACATTTGCCTTTGATCTTATGGTAACATACAAATTGGTGTGTATAGGATGGTGACAATTGTGACCTTGAGACTCTTGTGTTGGCCGATAATCATCAAGTGGTTTTTCGGGACCATTTATATTGATCAAATCTTAGCTAAGGTTGTTGTGGGTCCCGACTCTGTCTCTTTAGCAATCCTATAGCTTGTGTGGTAAAAATTTGAATTGCAAGTCCAAGTCTCGTGCCATTAGTCTAGAACTTGTCCTAGATGTTTGTCTATGCGAATCCTAAGTGTAGTTTGACTTGAGAAGTGAGTATATGCTCTTCTTGATCCAAATGATATCTTGAAAACATCCATAGCCTACCAATGATAAGATCCCTAGTCAATCCCTTTTGAGCCATAACCCTTTTTCGTTCAAAGATCACGATACAAGCCTATACCTATTCTAAAAAGACCCTCTCTTGGCACCCGATCTTTTCATAGCACAAGGTAAAAGCATAAGTTTGGGGGGGAGAGACGAGGAATGCAATAAAGTGGTAAAAGGTACAAAATGAAGAAAAGGAAAGGTAGAAAGAAAAAGAAAGAAAATCAAAAAGTTAAAAAGAATGAACAATGTAGAAGAAGTGAACGGAGTCAATAAAAGTAAAAAGATGAAAGGCGTGGAAAAATAAGAAAGGAGAAAAAGGTTTGAAATGAACAAGAAAGATTGATAGTGTGTCTCTCTAACCCCTAAGAAAGAAGTAAATGACTCAAAATATCAAGAGATTGTGTGCCAAAATGAAGAAAATGAAGTGCTTAAGGGAAGATGAAACCTACTTAGACCAAATATTTCCTACCTTGAACCAAAAGCTTTCATTGTATCCCCACAAAAGACCTATATGATCTTGAGTTGAATGAAGCTTACATTAATGGTGACTCACATAAGGGTCAAGCTTATGGTACTTAGAGCCGGACTTGTGACCTTTCTTTGAGAGAGATGAGTGTGTTTTCCACAATCCTCGTTCTGAGTGCTACAATCTAAAAGTGAGGTCTTGCTTAAGGAAAAGTAAGGAGTATGAGTTTGGATTCCACAATGAGCAAAGTAGTAGAAAGAGTTTCCTTGATGAGTTGAGTCAACTCTTGATGCTTTTGTGTCGCACTAAAACCATGGTGCTTAAAAGGTTGAATATTGTTAATGACTCATTTTAATTGAGGGCAATTGTTAGTCCTAATTAATGCTAGATGAGGTCACTTTAGGTCAGCTGAATTTTCTTGGTTTTATTCTTAAGGAGGTAGGACTTATTTGTTTTCTTGAAGACAAGCAAATGCTTAAGTTTGGGGGAGTTGATAACTAGGGATTCTAGTCTATTTTATACTTCTTTTTGCTTGAGTTTTGGATTAAAAATGTATATAAGTAGTCCTGAAAGCTTACATGTTGTGCTTGTTTGCAGTGTTTGGCCAAAAAAGTGACAAGAAGTCAAAACCATCTCAAAAAGGAGTGAAACCTGTACAAGTGCCAAGAATAAGTCAAAGCATAGTTGTAGCATAAATTCCACTCCAGCTGCAAAAGACCCACCGCATCCACGATCCATTTAGTGCGGTCCGCGGTGGATAAGTTCAGAGAGATGCAATTCAGGGATTCTAAGCAGTGTGGTCCGCAGTAACCTCATTGCGGCCGTAGTGCATTTATTGCGGTCTGCGGAGAGGGGATTCAGAGAGCTGGGATTTTGGAAGTTTCAAGACATCGTGGTCCGGGGCCCATTTTATGCGGTCCGCGGTGAAGCCACCGCGGATGCGATGTATTTTATGCAGTCCTCAGTGACCAGATTCAGAGACCAAAACTTGAAGCCAAAAAGCCTCATCGTGGCCGCGGTTCATTTCTTTCGGACCATAGTACCTCCGTCAGGGGTATTTTTGTCCAGAAAAATTGGCCTTGTATAAGTACTTCGTTTTCACATTTTAGGTTATCTTTATCTTAGCAGAGCACGTGAACAGCGGGTTTAGTCTATTTTGAGAATTTATAGCTAGTTTAACATTGAATCTTCAAATCTTAGCTTGTAATTATATTTTATGGGTTATTCTTCATCTAAATATCTAATTTCTTCTATTATTATGAGTAGCTAGACCCATTAGCTAGGGTTGTGGCTCAACCCTAGTGTGGCCATTTGATGAGTCTTTTGTTTTAAGACTTAGATGTTTATGGGTGGTTGATATTTGGACTGATTTGTGTTTCCATGTTGAATTAGTGGTCGCTAACACTAATTTGTGCCTTTTTGTACTTGGGTTCTTCTTGAAAAAGAGAGGTTGAGTCTAGAAAAATCAGTCCAACAAGGAATTGGGGTGTATTCAAGAGATTGATAGCCCCAATTAAAGGATTAAACCTAGAGATAGTAATACCCGACTTGAGCCTATACTACTTGCACAATTTTGACACCCTATTGGTCTTGAGAAAGTCAATTAGGGCAAGGTCACTCAAGCTACCGAGAGGTATAGAGTGAGTAGTTTTGTGCATTAGCTATATCGTGATCCCCAACATAACAACTTTGCCTTAGGCTTTAGAACCTGTGAAGTAGTCACCTAGGAGAAAGCCACTTCCCTAGTGCCTCTTTAACCATTTAGAAAACCTTACAAGCATTCATACTTAGTTTAATTTCGCATATCATTAGCATAAAATTAGAAGTAAAAAACAAACATATATGATTGGAAGTGTAATTAAGAGGACTACGCACTACTAGTTTAGATAGGAATCCAAATCCCAAACATTCTAGTTCCCTGTGGATTCGATCCCGACCTTTTCGGGTAAAAGCTGCATCGACCGCTCTTGCCACATTGTAGTGGTGTAGGGTTGGACCCGATCATGCAGGTGAGGCGCCATAGAAGTGGTTTGGCAACCACAGATACGGTATAAGGCATAAGGGCAGTTGGTCGTAGATGCGGCTCAAGGACGGTAAAAGCGGAACCGCATCTGCTAGGTAAGGAGCAGAGGTGCGAAATCTAGTCCTTTTATGAGTTTTCATAGGTGCAGATTATGAGCCGCATGTGCGGTGGACCCCGCACAGAAGCGAATATCGCTGGGCAGAAAAGAGAGAAATCGAGGGTTTGAATTCATAACTTCTAAAATTTGATTTTGAGATTGGTGGAAGGCGATTCCTTGAGGGATTTTGAAGGAGAACTATTGGGTAATGAATTCTAACTCTAATTTGGTCCTAATACATTAATCTATTGTTATTTTTCTCATTTATTCTAAGAATTTGAGTGAAAGAATAGAGATTTGGGGGGGGGGGAATTCCCCAACAAGGTTTTTGGGTTTTAGTTGTCGGAATTGAGTGATTTTTGGATGAGTGGTCTCAAAAGTGAATAGGTGCTCTAAATTGGTAACTTTTACCTGATTCTCCTGGAAACAACCTCTCTACCCTTCGGGGTAGGGGTAAGGTCTGCGTACATATTACCCTCTCCAGACCCCACTTGTGGGATTATACTGGGTTGTTGTTGTTGTTACCTGATTCTAAGACGTGGTCCCGGGGAGAATTTTTGGGCGTTTTCTTATTTCTTGTCGTAGCTTCAGATTCATTAGTTAATTAGTTGCTTGTAGTTTTATCTACATTATGTAATTGATTTGATGAGTGGGCCACTCGGAGTTGAATACTCATGGCAAGAGCGTGATATTAGATTGATTTTTGAGCTGGTTCGAGGTAAGTTGCTTGCCTAACCTTGTGTGGGGAAACTTCTCTTAGGATTTTGGTACTGTTGTCATATGAATGCTGTGTACGTGAGGTGACAAGTGTGTACATGTGCTAATTGTTGAAAACCCCATTTTCATTAAGAAAATATCTATGTTTCTTTTAACTGAGCAACATTAGTATATGAAGCCTCCTATTTAGCTTGGGAAAACATGCTTATGTGACTTAACTGTCTTACCTACTTTAATTGCTTACTTGGATTTTGTGAAGCATGTTTAGAGTAGAAATTTCTCGATTTCCTGATACGAACTTGAATAGAATTGTAGGGTTCTTTCTTGACACTGTTGTGTAATTACTTTGGGACTACAGATCGGTATTCCGGGAGATCCGCATGCATGTTTACTTTGGGACTACGAATCGGTATTCCAGAGATCCCCCTACTCATTTATAATTGGGACTATGGGATGATATCCCGGAAGATCCCCCTGTGCTGGATATTCACTTTGGAAATACGGATTGGTATTCTGAGAGATTCCCCTACATATTTAACATTTGGACTATGGGACGATATCTTGGGAGATCCTCTGCACATATGCGTTTGGGACTTTGGGACACTATCTTGGGAGATCCCCTGTTGCTATCTCTGTGTATTGAGTTATTTCTTTCTATGATTTCATTCTTTATCGACTGTTGATATTTTAATTACTGGGTACCGCTATGGTGTACTCATGCCCTTTCCTGTACATTTTCGTATGCAGCTCCAGGATCTTCTGCTCAGCCATACTATCCGTGAGGCAAGGCGATTCAAAGACTTCAAGGTATATTTGCCGCGTCCGCAGACCTAGAAGACTCTCTCCATTCTCCCTTCAGTTATAGGCTTATCCCTGTATTTCCTTGTTATTAGACTTCTGGAGTTAGAAACCTTACGTATTTTTCTTTAGCTTGTGGTTTATGAGATTCCAGGTTTTGGGAGTGTTTGTGTTCAGTTTGAGAGAGTGATATTGTATATGTCGAGCGACATTTTTATAAAGCTTCTAGATACATGTGACATGAATACAAAGAAGAGGAAAACAACAATGGAGAGGAAGAGAAGTGTATGTATCTGAAGTCACCCAAGAATTGGATATCAGTTAAGTTTTTTTTTTTTTTAAAGTAGGCACAAGTTAAATAGGGATGACCAAATAGGGCACCCCTCAAATTTAGGGGATATCTACAATGTAATAGTCGCTCACAAAATAATAGCACATAAATATATATTTTCTTATATATTAATATATGTATGTATGTGTGTGTATGTGAGCGTATATATAGAGAGAGATATTTGATACATGATGAACACTCTCTGTTCCACTATGTTTGGCGTGGTTCAGATCAGGAGGGTCAAAACACTTGATTTTCTCTTGAATTTGGACATTGATTCTTCTAGTTGTTTAAAAAATAATTTGCCTATATAATAAACATTACATAAAAAGTATTGTATGTCAAAATATTAAATTATTAAAAAAATTAAACTATATAAGTAAAACATGGTCGAAGAAGAACATCTCTGAGTCCCAAAATAGTAAATGCCGACAAATAAAATGAAGCAAAGGAAGTACATATTTTTGTATATTTGACTTGCAACTGTATTTATTTATGATTGACCAACCAAATATGTTTAAAAGTCGGAACGAAAAATAAAACTTAGACAATGAGCACTATGAAACTTTTTTTTAAAAAAAGGAAAAATTCTACTTATTACACTGGCAAACCAAGGAAGGGAAAAGAGGAAGGACAGCAATGAAAACTGAACTTACATCTAGTATGCAGAAGATTTTCACTAGCACTAATAGTCTCTAAAGTCTATTCCTTTGTAGAAATATAAAACTTCATTCAGAATTATGGTAACTATTTTTTTAGGTCAACTTGTTTCTGAAACTAGGAACTAATAAAAGTACTACACTTAACAAGTTTTAAAGAATAAGAAATAAATGTTTATACATGTTAAGAAACTAAGCTCAAACTAACAACACAAAACTAAAAAATAGACAAGAGATATAGAGAGAAAAGAGAAAACTTTCTTATTTCATCAAGTATATATTTTTCAAGTGCATTCAAGTGTTTTCAATGTGATGCCCAAATCCTCTATTTATAGGATGATATTTAGGTAATACAAAGGGATGTCATGAACATGGTATTAACTATTGAGATCGTGGGGGAAGATCATGGAGGAGGTTATGGAGGTGTGAGAGTTACAACCATAATGGTAAGAAATAGTGGGAGGTTAATGGAGAAGAGTAGTGGAAAACTTCTTTAGGAGTTATAGACATCCACTACATAATATAATATTTCATAATACTGCCCCTTGGATATCTATAGATAATGTGCCTCATTGAAATGTTACTAAGGAAAAACCCTGTAGGAAAACAATTTAGTGAAGGAAAAAGAATACACATATCTTGTAATATGCATTGTTTGTTGCCTCATTAAAAACCTTATCAGGAAAATCCAGTGGGATAAAACATTTGCTAAGGAAAAAAGAGTGCAACGCGTATCTTACCCCCTGATGAAAACATCACTTTACTTTTCGAAAATGGCGCATTCCAATCCCATATACCAGCTTCTCAAATGCTAAGGTTGGTAATGATTCATTGAGCAGATCCACCTTATTATCAATGAAATAAATTTGTTGAACATCTATATCATCAATCCGTCGAAGATCATGTCTGAAAAGAACTTTACTAAAATGTGCTTTATTTTACCGCCTTCAATATATCCTTCTTCTAATTGAGATAAACAAGCAACATTGTTTTCAATATTATTGATTTTTTTTTTCCAAAGAAAAATCACACATTTGTTGTGTGTTGAGTCACTTGCTTTAAAATTTGCTAATATCTTGTCATGACTTGAATCAACAATTGATAGTCTTTGTAGAATATCATAATATGACAATACCCTTACATGCAAAATTGCTTAAAGAACGAACTTCAGCCCTGCATTTGCACAATATCAATAAAACTTTGGAAATGTTTGTTAGAATAAACAAATAAATATCCAAGATTCCTGTTCATAAAGGAATAGAAACTATATCTCACTAGCATATTATTATCCTCATGGTTCTAGCAAGATACATTAGTGCACCAATTGCACTAGACACAAAAATAAAACATGTACATTATGATTGCTCTAATTCACATAAGGATTTGCTGAAGCTTTATTTAATAAATTTCTTGGGAACCTTAATATGCTTCAGAATAATTTAAATCCTTCAAGGATTTTCATTATATGCATATCAAATGCATTGCCAGATCAAAACCTGAAATGACTGTATCCACCACAAGAGAACATGTCTCTATATAATCAATGCCATGATATTTACATGTCTTCTTGTGCCACAAGTCGGCTTTATGTCAATTGACTTGATTTTTCATTTAACCTTTTGCACAAGAACATATTTATACCTCACTGCCTTTATACTTTCAGGTATTGGGACTATCCATCCAATTTCATATTTTTCAGGTGAAGTTAATTTTCATTGTGTATTTTTCATTTGGCTAATTATTTATTTGTCCAAATTTCATGACATATTTGAGCTCAAGATCCACGTCAATATTAATAATATTGAGTTATATCAACAATATCGTCAACAATCATTTTATATCGGTTCCATCGTTAGCCAATAAAGACATAACTTATTGAGATCTCTTTATCTCATTATTTTCAAGTACCTGAGCCTTTCCCATGAGGTATTATGACGTGTTATATCGTGATGCTCTTCTAGAACACTTGCCTCCTTATTATGACCATCTTGATCATTTTCTCTCCCCTTCTTCAAGGAAGTTTATCTTTGGAACTGATTGGTCTATTACGTTTTGTGTGTGCCATAGACTCTGTCTATTATGAACTTTATTCTACTTAAAGCATTAGCAAATGAAATATGATATTTAGCTTTGGGTCAGTAAATATTCCTGGCAATATTTTGCAAATGAATTATTACTTGAACTTCAAGTTCACATCTTCTTGTACGAGGATCTTGGTGTACTCATAATAATTCATTAAATGTATTACTTTTTAGCTGCCCATTTTTGCCCCCTAATATTTGGATCGCCAACATATCTCCAACCTTCTTTGTGGACCCATTTTTGTGTATTGTGGTGGAATAATTAAATCATATAGCACATCTGTATTTGTAGATGAGAATTATTTGGTTCCTAACCCTGAACCAATTGTGATAGGAAGAATTTATCATAACTTGGCTAGATGTGTACAAGTGCTGATGTATATTAAATAATACATCTCATACCAAATTTCTATTTGGGAGCTTTGTTCTCATAACCAATGGTTTAGCTATAATTGGAGGCATACAATTTCTGCTAAATCAATTTGGATTAAACCAGGATTATTAAGATAAATCATCATAATTTATATTCTGGAATTGTGCTCTAATAATTTGAGCAATCAACCTTGCAAATCCAAGCTGCAAGTTAAAACCAAACACACATATGACTATATAATAGATGCATCTATTGAAATCATATAATAGTAGACGATCCACATTACAGGTGACTGGGCCCAATATATATATATATATTATTCATTGCAGAAATCAAGGGATTCAATCCCAACCTTAACCGGTATATCACGAGAATAAGCAGCATAAGAGAATTCTTGAAGAATCTTCTAATTCTTCAATATATGCCAATATAAATTCTCAATCATTTTCCGTATCATAATTGAACTGGGATGGCCAACCGATCATGCCAACTGATATTTATTTCAATAAACATCTAATTTACGATGGCATATGATTCAATCATCATGCTTATACTTGTATAGTAATAGAAGGAAAATCGAATATCCTTTTATATTTACCCGATATGACTATAGTAATATGAAGATATTCAATCTTCCTTTCATTTATAATCTCAAATTCCAACCACTTTGGATAATATATTTGAAACTCAAAAGTTCCTTTTGTGACTTACTACAATATCAATGTCATGAATAATTTCATTCATCCGATTAGTAATAAATTAGCTTTTTCGGAGCTCTTAATTGATTTTGTGCTATAAGATCTTTTGTCACACCATCCATTTGGTGAATGTCTCATTCATGGGGAAAAGCATATCATAATAATTTTCATGGTCAAAATCATTGTAAGCAAAATCATTTCTTACATTAATTTTGCCTTTAATAACTTTTTATAAGGCATGATAGAATATTTTGTGCATACCACATGTACGCGATCAATGATATACTCATGTAACAACACAATAATGTTCATTATCTTTCTTTCTATCAAACCTCCCGTAGAGGTGAGTTATAGTTTTTATTCAACCATGCACAAGCACGTTCTTATGCATAATTCGTATCACACATATATTTTCTTATTCACTTTCAAGAATGAGTCTTCATTGGTCAACCACTTGTATTCATTTAGATTTATTATATGCCACTATCACATTCACTTTAATAATGGAGAAAACCAAGTGGGACAAGCTTTATGCTTTTTCATGAAAAATATATATATTATTTTTCTTTAGTCATCATTATATCATTGGGACTCAAGCCCAATGCCTTACCCATATAAAGGTACGTGTTGGGACTCGAACCCAACTCTCATCATGGTGCATCAAGACTCAAACCGGATATCTTATCCTCATGGTACGATGGTCTTGAATCCATTGTCTTACCCTCAACTAATTCCATCATCGCATTTAATCATCATAAGACTTAAAAATATTATCATTTTCAATGGATATAAGTGTAAACTCTGATAAATAAAACTTAAGTATCTGCATCAATAAAGAGGAGAACTCCTCATAACTTTTAATATTGTAGAGACAAAAAGCATAAATAGATTATGCATTATATCTATTATTATTAACTCTAAGAAAAAATATTATATGGCTTATGCAGATAATGACAACATGATAAGGTGTCTTTGTCTTATTACCATAATGCACTTATATATTAAACTTGGCATTTTGCAATTGAATTAGCCTACTAGTCTTAATAGATCATTGCTTGAACTTAGTAAAATAGGTCAGTTGGGCTTTGAACACCCATTCTAATATATTAAATTGGATATTGAAGAATGCCACGACCCAAATCCTAACCTGTCGTGATGGCGCCTATCGATGGTACTAGGCAAGCCGACCTCTTCAAAACATTCCCAATATTGAGCAGAAGATAAATCAATAGTTCGTAAATAAATGCCAAGTTTCGAAAATAGGGTTTAAACCTCAAAGTACAAGTGCGAAAAGAAAACCCCAAACATCGGTATGTTACCAAATCATGAGCATCTACAGAACCAGTCTAAAAATAATTCCTATAAGAGTCGGTGTCAACTACAAATACAGAAATGAGAAGATAATAAGGAAGGAGAGACAAGGATTACGAACATTGGCAGTTACCTCGTAAATCTCCAATATGAACCACACACGAGATCCACGTCCTCCATGACCAGAAACACCTGGGTCTGCACATGAAGTGCAGGGTGTAGTGTGAGTACAACCAACTCAGTAAGTAACAATAATAAATAAGGAGCTGAAGATAGTGACGAGCTACAAAATTTGTAGTTCACTTTCAGTAATTTCAGTAATTTCACACGCCCGTTACCTAGCGTGTGCGTCACCCCAAACATAATAACATGACACAAAAATCCGGGGTTTCATACCCTCTGGACCAGATTATAACTGTTACTTACCTCGATCTAAGAAAAACTCTACTCCAAGATGCCTTTGCCTAGCGTGTCGGCCTCCAGATGTCCCGAATCTAACCACAAACAGTACAACACAATTAATACGGGCTAAAGGGATCAATGCCACAAGAAAAATTAGATATTATAGCTCAAAATCTAAAATCGATTCAAACCAGCCCCTAGACCAACGTCTCAAAATCCGACAAAAGTCACAAAACTCAAAAGACCATACACTCACGAGTCGAACCATACAAATTTACTCAAATCCGATAACTAAATCCCATTCAAACCCTCAAAATTCTAACTCAAGGGTTCTTCCTCTTTTTTTCCTAATTTTTCATGTCACGATCCAAAATCCACTAAGGGTCATGATGGCGCCGGACACCGCTGTTAGGCAAGCCAACCAAAATACTTAATTAAATTCTCGTTTTAATAGTTTTGAAAACTATCATTTTCCTTCAATTTTACTAGTAAAATGTAATCATTTCAAATTTGATATAAATGTTAAGAAGTTAATACAAGATACCCCATAATCATCCCAAAACCCGGTGTCATAAGTGCATGAGCATTTACTAGGGAATGAAATAAAATACAGTAACTGTCCAGAATACAAAGTGGACAGAAATGAAAATACAGTACAATACTCTGAAGGAGACTCTGCTGGCTGCGCGTCGTCTCGATAAATGCAGCTCACCTAAGTCTCCGTATCAACCATGCCGCTATGCCACTAAGCCACTAGCCACACATGAACCCGTGCAACAAAAATGCACGTCAAGTGTAGTATGAGTACGAAAACAACGTGTACCTAGTAAGTATCCCGTCTAATCTCAAAGAAGTAGAGACGAGAGGTTGACTTTGAATCTTACTAGTGTCCAATAATAATATACCAATAATATAGTAAATCGTGGATTTTCATAAAGATGGTTGTAACTCAATAGCATGAAGCAAGTAAGCAATTCTTTCATTAATAGGAGATTTCCAAATTCATTTTTCATCGTTTATACATTTATCTCAAGTCAGGGAGAGCAAATATCAACATCTATAAAACTCAAGGCAAGCAATACAAGCATGCGCAAATCATGCCGAGGACGTACGGCCCGATCCAACAATATTTAAATTGTGCACTACCAAAGGGTCGAATGGCCGAACCATAGATGCATCTATTACCCCCGCTCGCGAATCATACATGCGATGCGGTCAAATATAAATAAACACAAAAATCAGTCAATCAAGAATTCATCAGGGAATGATTATCCAAAGAAAAACCAATTCTCTTTTAACAAATCAAGAAAATGAAGTTTAATCTTTTTAGAAATTCATTTACTAATTCGATGTGATTTAAGCAATTTAAACTGTCAATAGAATTACAACTATTCCAAGTATAGAATGGTTTTGGGTCCTAGACTACCCAGACTTAAACATAATAGTAGCTACGTATGGACTCTCGTCACCTCGTGCTTGTGTAGCCCCCACAAATAGGAGCAAAAATCCAATTAATTCACCTATGGGGATAATTCCCTCTTACAAGGTTAGAAAGGAGACTCACCTAACTCTGAAGTTCCAAAACCGGTTTCCAAGCCCTTCAGACGACTCAAATTGATGCCCCAATGCTCCAAAACTAACCAAATAACGGGAAAACCAATGAAAATATACCCTAATACTCATAACAATTCAATTTATAACAATTCCTAACCCCGATCGAAAGGTTGACAAAATTGCCCTTGGGCCCACGCGCTCGAGTTTCAAAATTTTTCGAAGATAAACTTTACCCATAACCTTACGAACTCAAATATATAATTTACTCTCAATTCCATACCCAAGATCGTGGTCAAAATCCAAAAATACCAATCCCAGGTCTTTCCACCAAAACCCCAAGTTTCTACCAATTTTTCTTGCTCAAATCCATAATAATATCATGTATTTAACTCACAAGGGATGGAATTAACTTACCTCATGTTTGATGATGAAATCCCTCTCTTGAAACTCTCCAAAAATCACCCAAACAAGAGTAAAATGGAAGAAAATGGACAAGACCCCCGATATAAAGAATCTTTCTGCCTCTAGCATTTCCGTACTTGCGGTCACACGACCACTTCTGCGGTTTCGCATGTTCAGCCCCTCTACTGCTCCTGCGGTTTCTCACAGGGCTTCCCTTTCTACTTCTGCGCCTCAACTACCGCAGGTGCGGTCCCACTTCTACGGCTAATGACCGCATCTGAGGTCTCTTCACTCCTGGCCCAACACCGCATTCGCGTCCCTCCTAGCCGCTTCTGCGGCTCCGCACCTGCGGCCCAAGTCTCGCAGGTTCGGTTACACCAGAAGGCAGCAGCTTCAACTCTTCCTCCAAATTTGAATTCGATCTGTTAACCACCCGAAATCCACCCGAGGTCCCCGGGACCTCGTCCAATCACACCATCCAGTCCCATAACATAATGCAGACTTGCTCGAGGCCTCAAATCACATCAAGCAACGCTAAAATCGCGAATCACACTCCATTTCAAATTGAAGAACTTTAGAATTTCAAACTTCAACATTCGATGCTGAAACCTATCAAATCACGTCCGATTGACCTCCAATTTTTCACATGTGTCATATTTGACATTACGGACCTATTCCAACTTCCAGAATCAAAATCCGACCCCGATATCAAAAAGTCTACTTCCAGTCAAACTTCTCAAAAACCTTCAAATTTCTATCTTTAGCCAAATGACTTGGAAATGATCTACCGACCTCCAAATTCACTTCTGATCGCGCACACTATACCAGAATCACCGCATAGAGCTATTCCCAGTCTCAGAATCCCAAACGGACATCGATAACACTGAAATGCACTTTAACCCAAACTTATGAAGTTCTTCCTCCAAATTCCAATCCGATCTGTTAACCACCCGGAATCTACCCAAGTTCCCAAGTACCCCGTCTAATCATACCAAACAGTCCCATAACATAATACGGACTTGATTGAGGCCTCAAATCACATCAAACAACGTTAAAATCATGAATCACACTCCATTTCAAACTTGAAGAACTTTAGAATTTCAAACATCAACATTCGATGCCGAAACCCGTCAAATCACGTCCGATTGACCTCTAATTTTGCACACAAGTTATATTTGACATTATGGACCTACTCCAACTTCCGGAATTGGAATCCGACACCGATATCAAAAAGTTTACTTTTTGTCAAACTTTTCAAAGACCTTCAAATTTCTATCTTTAGCCAAATGACTCCAAAATGACCTACGGACCTCCGAATTCACTTCTGACGCTCCTAATACCAGAATCACCGCACAGAGCTATTCCAAGACTCGGAATCCCAAACGAACCTCGATAACACTGAAATACACTTTAACCCAAATTTATGAAGTTCTTTCCAAAATGCTAATTTCCACAATAGGCGCCAAAACGCTCCCGGGTCTTACAAAACTCGATTCGGACATACGCCCAAGTACGAAATCATCATACGAACCTGCTAGAACCTTCAAATCCTAATTTTGAGGTCGTCTACTCAAAAATCCAGTCTTAGTCAATTCTTTCAACTTAAAGCATCTGAAATGGGAATTCTCTTTCCAAATCAACTCCGAACTTCCCGAAATTCAATTCTGACCATGCGCACAAGTCATAATACCTAATGTGAAGCTGCTCATGACCTCAAACTGCCAAATGACATGCTAGAGCCCAAAACGATCGATCGGGTCGTTACATTCTCTCCCACTTTAACATAATTCGTCCCCAAACGTGCTGAGTACTGTACTAGAGTTGTCCAAAATCACTTTTTAACACCTTGAGCACCTACATGTGCTACCACAGCTCAACTTAGTACATTAACTTAATAAAATCTGAAGATATTCTCCTTCATTCAACAAATAATCTTAGAACCCAGTTTTAACATCCGAAATTCTCTACGAGGCCTGCTTCTAATAATTGAACACCGTATCAGTCACTACACGATGTTCCAGAACATAACTACATAGCTTTGCCGAATTATCACCATGCACCACATCCTCCACAAAACCATATTAACATTCTCTGATCATAATAACCGACATTCCCCGAATCTGATGCACACAATGCACCTCATGAAAGGTATAAGTCTCGTTCCAATTCTTACAATACTACCACGACGGAAGAGGCATGCAGAAATTCATAACCAACTGTCGAGTCAACAAATCATTGAGGCTATACTCCTGACAAGAACCATTACCTCATTTTGAACCAAATATTGATCTTTACTCTTTAATATACTTAATATAATCCGACTGCACTGATCCTAGATCCAATAATCTCGTCTCACCCAGTAAAAACTACTCAGGCAATAAGCCACCCAAGTCATGACCAAATCTCATATGATGCCACAATATGCTGATAGGCTACTAATCACGCTCAACTAAGCCTATTAAAAGACTACGTGGGCGTTACAAATATAATTCGGGGTATTATGACCCGAGTCAAATCCCACAGGCAATTAACGTATCAAGAGAAGTCTTTGAAGTACTAAATTCTTATTAGTCAACCTCCTCAAACTTTGTGAATACAAGTGGTGTTATAATTACTACGACAGCTATTCGAATCAATAAAACAAAGGTTGATTAATACGCAAATGCAGACAATTAGAATAAAGGCCTAAGGTAATGGCTTCACCCGTTGTAGATTTCCTTAGTCGTATATTTCTTATAGCTATGAATTAGTTATCTCTATCAATCAAGAACTCTCCATCTATCATAACTCTCTCTCAAGTAATTGTGATAATTTACTAGACACACTCTCTCAAGCTACGCTAGATAGATTCGCGTTACAATTCACTTAGATTGCACCCGAGGTATCGTTATCTCTACTCCAACCTCTAAACCCTCGGTTATGACTTCGCCTATACTCCGAGAGTGATGTTGTTCAAACAATTACCTAAATATGCATTCTTTCTCAAGTAGCTACATAATAAATAGGCATGGCCAATTGAGTATCCTTTCAACTAACCAAATATCAAAACATAGTTGAACAAATAGAGATTAACAACTAACTCAAAACTATATTAATATCACAATAAGTTCATCCACAACGGGTTCAACCAAAACCTTAGATTAAAAGCATTAGCTACTCATAACAATGATAAACATCATAATAAATAACTTCATTACAAATAACAAAAGGAAGAGGAGAAGAACTTGATGTAGAAAACTCCTCTTAGCTCCTTGCCTTTCCTATTCTTGTTCTTAGCTAATAAAAGTTGCACACCTCTATTTTTGGGCGAGCTTGACCTTCTATAGGTTAAGTAAATTTGCCCCCCAGACTTCGAAAATTACTCCTGATGATTCTGTTCCGGAATCTGGACTAGCGCGATCGCGCATGTGGGCGCGCTAGTCCAGGTCTCATTTGTTTGGTTCTTTTATTCTCGTCTTCTCGCTCATTCATCTCCTAGGGGTCTTTCTTGCTTCAATGTATCTCCAATCACAGCTTTAAGGTCTCATACAAGCTCTTCATTCCTGCAAAATAATTTAGAGCTCATTTTTCATCATTTAATTATATTAGAGCATTGAAACATAATCAAATTGGGGCAAAAACCATTGTCAAATGACATATATCTAGCCTAATATCAACACCCCATACTTAAATCCTTGCTAGTACTCTAGAAATCCACCACCCTTGATAGAGGTTCCTTCACCAAGCATTCTTCCCTAACGCATTACACCAAGAATAAATCACATGAGTTACACCTAGGAGTGAACAATCATATCCTCAAAAGTTGACTCTCATGTGCCGTACAATATTCATACTTTCTCAAGCTACTCTAAACCGAAGTCAAGACTTGCCCTTTCCGTCATGAATCACATGCCCTCACCTTCACACAAGCGAGTAGTTCCACATATAATAATATTTAGAACAACTGGGAACTTAAATAACTGAAATTCACTCACTCTCAAGAAAACAACATTCACATGTCACAAAGATGCACCATAAGCTTGCCCATAGTGTACTACTCTACTAATTGATCCACTCAGTCTAAGATCAATAGGACTTTACTTGGTTGTAATGTAGGCTAAGGGATGGGTAGGGTACATTTGGATATAGTGACTAACCTCCCTAAGCACTTTTAGTACAATTACATCAACATTCAAAACCAAACTTTTTGTCAACCAAACATTTCACCACCATTCTTTTGTTTACAACAGCCCCATTCATTAGGTGTAATTATAGCAAACCACCACTTCTCAACCACTATATTAATCTCTCTCTTTTTGTGTTGCTTCATCTTTTATGCAACAAAATTCTACACCTATTTTTCGATTTCTGTGGTTCCACTCAAAACCAAACCACCACCCCACACTTTTGTCTTTGCATAATTTTCAATACCATTCAAGTGCTTATGTGAGGAAAGAGGGTTCAAACAGCAGGCTATTCAAATAATTGGGAAAGGTTCGCAATGTGGTTGCCAAAGAAATAGGTTTATAAGCACAACGGGGTTAACTAAGATGTATTGCAGTTAGGTGGGTTTATTTTATAAGTCTGGCTCAACAAAGATTTGCCTATATCACTTCTAAAACTGAATGAACTACTATTTCGCGTTGCAAACACACAGGGCAAGTTCTAGGCATCAAATGTGAATCATGGAATACAGTAAAACTCACACATATGGCACATGACTCATTCTGGATTGGCTTATCAAGACACTCTTTTCTGAGTATTCAAGTCAGTGACAAATATACAGTTTAAGGCACTTTAGCAAGAATCAACTACTGAGAATAGGTGTTACACTCTAGTGTCCATTGTGTTCAGGTGTAATAGCGATAAAGGCTTTTCTTTTCGAACTCCGCTCATTAGCCCATTAATCCTAATTTTAAAAACTAAAGAGAAAACAAAATGAATAAAAACTACCTATACCCGGTTCAAGCTAAACCCTTGGAAAAGAACTGTGGCCTAAATAAAAACCAAGGGGGGAGTTACTACACTACCTAAAAAGAAAATAAATAAAAAATCTTTTTGGAATTTTCTCTAGACTAACTTCCCACAAGAAAATTATCTAAAGGATCCGTCATCAGGAAGAGTCTGCATTTTCGTTGTTATTTTTATATACTCGACTTAGTCCCAGCTATTTAACTACTTTAAACAATACCAAAACTAAATCACAACCAAAACAAAATAAAATCAACCAAAATCAAATAGTCAAATAACAACTACATATGTACAATGAAGCATCCCCACCCCACACTTATAATCAAGACATGTCCCCATGGCTGTAAAAATTGTAAAGAATAGTGAGGTCGAGGTACTTCCCTGAAGGTCACTCCTGGTCGGAGACGGTTTCTGGGCTCACATTGCATGCGCGACCCAGAGCTCTTAACCAGTCCAAGAATTTCTTTTCAGATTTCACTTGTCTGTCAGCAACCACCTCCACTCGGGTACCTAAATCTGTGACTGAAGTACGTAACCCAGCCATCTCTTGTTCCAAAGCGGTCATGCGTGTGCTCCTGCATGGCTGTGAAGATGTGGATGCCCTAGATAGTGTTGGAGCTGCATCCTCGTGCTCTGGGGCCTGGTGTTCGATACTCACATTCTCCTCTTCTTCATACTCATCATCTGAATCGTCAGAGCTACCACTACTTTCCACCTCCGTTGCTGCTGGTTCCTTTCCCGTGGTTACCTTGTCCGCGCGAAACTTCCGGTCCTTTCTTACAAGGCCATCCGCAGCTAGATTTTCGGGCACTCGAGCATCCCTACAAAGTTGAGTTATTAAAGAAGGGAAGAAGAACCCATACCTTTTACTCGGCTGTGGATGAATATCTCGTCATATATTACTTTTGCCACAACAAAGTTTTGCCCATTGATGAAGCACCAAATCAAAGCGGCTCTGGGCCCATTCACCTCAGTAGTATTATGGGATGGAATCAAACGGGTGTTGATTAGGTACAACCAGCATTTTGCTTCAGAGGTGAGTGCGGAGGAGTGGAACTTCTCACCATATAGCATCCAAACCACTTCTTTTCCCGGTGCATAGATAGTTTCAATGAATCGCTGCCACTTTTCCTGTGTTGGGTTACAACCATATTCATAGAAGTCATCATAATCAATCACAGGTGGTGGTAGCTGGTATGCCGCCCATATTTCCTCAACAGAGGCATTCACCGCTTTGCCCCGTAATGTGATGATGCCATTGTGATGCTCAGGCGCGTTGGCGTAAAATTTCCTTACAAGCATAACATTGCCTTCACCGGGCTCATTAATGAAAGTTTGGAGCCCACGTCTCATCAGCTCTTCATACATGTGAGGGCAATTTCGCTGGAGTAATCGGACTTCAATGCCCCTTTCAGGAATTGGCTTCTTAGAAGCCTTCTCAACAAAGCGGTCATGGGCTTTAGCTGAGACAAATTTTGTATCATCAAAAGGGTGTGCAGGTGCAGCCCCTTGCGACTTGAAGGTTTGTCTGCTAGTTGATGGACTGGTGGTGCGGCGTTTCTTTGATGGAGCCATGGTACCTACAAATCGGGAACAAATAAGTACCTCCCAACACCAAAAAGTGTGATGCACTACAGTTACTCTGACTTCTCGCACATACGTGGTCACCATTATATAATTTCAGTCATTGAGGCCTTTTTACAAACACCTTATAGGCGTTAGGTACACACAACCTATTCCAAACAATTTGCAACATGAACCCACAACCAAATCTCCCAAATGTCACCAATCAAGTAAACAACACTCTATAATTCTCACAACTCATAAATACTACAATAATTACTACCAATTCTACTATTAACCAAACAAAATAAAAGATAAATATCTAAAAGAAAGCGTGCTTAAACACACCAAAATCTGCAGTGATTATTTGAAATAAAGAGAAACAATTTAGAGCAAGATGAACATACCTTTAGTGAATAAAGATTAGAGAAGAAGGGGAAGGGGAAAATGTGTTGGAGAATTGGAAAAATTTTGAAAAAAATGAAAAACAAAATTCTGGAGAAGGTGAGTTGAAGAAGAAGGAATTGGGTAGGGTTTCCTTAAGTGTTGGAGGCTTGTGTGTTGGTAATGGGAGGGGTTTAGGGTGTTGGGGTTATTACAATGGGGGGGGGGGAATGAGTTAGACTAAAGAAAGAATAATTGAAAAATAAAAAAAAATCAGAGCAAAGAACAAACAGGTATCAAGGGCAGGACGCTATTAGCGCGTTCATATGCGCGATCGCGCTAAATTAGCGCGTCCAATACAGAATGTTTTGCCAAGTAGCGCGTCTATTAGCGAGTTCAGATGCGCGATCGCGCTAGTAGCACGTTCAGATGCACGTTCAGTAGCGCGGCCCAGGCAGAATGTTTGTGCCATGTTAGCGTGTTCTTAGTGCGCCTAGATGCACGGTCGTGCTAGTAGCACGTCCATGAGCGCGCCCATAAGTGCGGTCGCGCTAACTGGGCTTCAAAATCCTGAACTTTCACCTTTTTTTTTCATTTTTGATTGCCTTATCATCCGCCCATTGTTACCTGCATTGGTTAGCATTTTCAAAAACTCACAATTAATTACTACTACGACCGTCGGGTTGCCTCCCAACCAGCGCCTTAGTTAATGTCGTGGCACGACGTAGATTAAGCTCGTTTAATGCTCGCTCGACCTTTTCGGTTCAACAAGAATTCTTACGGAAAACTCTTTTATTTCCTCCATCCCCACATACAGTTTTAGTCGTTGTCCATTAACTTTGAAAGTGTTAGTGCCATCTTCACTGGTTATCTCCACAGCCCCAGACGGGAACACTTTGGTCACCTTGAGTGGCCAGACCATCGGGACTTAAGCTTACCCGGAAACAATCTCAACCTTGAATTGTACAATAATAGCTTGTATCTAGGTTTGAAATTTCTGTCCACAATGTGTTTGTCATGCAATCTCTTCATCCTCTCCTTGTAGAGATTCGTGCTTTCAAAGGTGTGATATATGAAATCCTCCAACTCATGTAACTTTGCTAGTCGAGTTTCTCCAGCTTCATCAGGGTTCATGTTCAATTGCTTTAGTGCCCACCAAGCTCGATGTTCTAGCTCTACAAGTAGGTGACAGGACTTCCCAAATACCAATTTTTATGGTGACATACCAATAGGTGTTTTGAATGCAGTCCTATAGGCCCAAAGTGCGTCGTCAAGCTTTTTCGCCCAATCAGTTCTTGTGGCGTTTACAGTTTTAGTGAGTACACTCTTGATCTCACGGTTTGAGACCTCTACCTTCCCGTTTGTTTGAGGGTGATATGAGGTTGCTACCTTGTGGTGCACATCATATTTAGCCAAAACCTTTTCAAAGACACGATTGCAAAAGTGCGTACCCTCGTCACTAATGATGGCACTCGGAGTCCCAAATCGGGTGAATATATTCTTCTTCAAGAATCCAACCACCACTCTCGAATCATTGGTGGGGAGTGTTGTAACTTCCACCCATTTGGATACATAATCCACCGCAACAAGTATGTACTTATTTCCATAAAAACTGACGAAGGGACCCATGAAATCAATTCCTCAAACGTCGAACACCTCAACTTGCTGAATTGGATTCATGGGCATCTCATGTCTATGGGATATGTTTCCCGCTCTTTGGCATTCATTACAGCCCTTTACCCATTGGTGAGCATCCTTAAAGATTGTTGGCTAGTAGAACCCTGCCTCTAACACCTTTGTTGTTGTCCGAACTCCTCCAAAATGTCCTCCATAAGGTGATACATGACAAGCCTGCAAAACAGAACATTGTTCTATCTCGGGGACGCATCTTCGGATCATGTTATCAATGCAAATTTTAAACACATGCGGTTCATCCCAGTAATAGTTTCGGCAATCACGATAAAATCGTTTCTTTTGAACATAGGAGAGTTCATATGGTTCAATGCCGCAAGCCAAATAGTTTGCAATATCAGCGTACCATGGCACATCTTTCACACTTGTAGCTAGCAGTTGCTCGTTAGGAAAAGTTTCCAGAATATCCTCACACTCAATTGCATTTTCAGCACCTTCAAGGCGCGACAAATGATTAGCGACTTGGTTCTCCGTTCCCTTACGGTCACGAATCTCCAAGTCAAACTCTTGCAAAAGTAGCACCCAACGAATTAGGCGCAGCTTAGACTCTTTTTTATCAACCAAATACCTAATGGTTGCGTGATCTGTGCACACTATCACCTTCGACCAGATCAAGTAAGACCTGAACTTATCAAAGGTGAACACAACAGCCAACATTTCTTTTTTAGTTACCATGTAATTCAGCTGAGCACCACTCAATGTCCTACTTGCATAGTAAATAGGGTGCATTACCTTATCCTTGCGCTGTCCCAACACGGCTCCCACAGCGTAGTCACTAGCACCATACATGAGTTCAAACGGTTGCTCCCAGTCGGGATCAACTACAATCGGTGTTGTGACTAGCCGCTTCTTCAGTTCCTCAAAAGCAAACCTGCAATCATCAGAAAACATAAATGGGTTATCTTTTTTGAGCAACTTACAGAGGGGATTTGCGATCTTGGAAAAATCCTTGATGAATCGCCCGTAGAAGCCGGCATGTCCCAGGAAGCTACGAATAGCCTTGACTGATGTTGGAGGTGGAAGTTTTTCTATCACGTCGACTTTGGCTCTATCCACCTCAATCCCTTTACTTGACACTAAGTGCCCCAAAACAATTCCTTCTTGTACCATAAATGGCACTTCTCCCAATTTAGCACTAGATTCGTCTCGATGCACCTTTTTAGAACACGGGTTAAATTTGCTAGGCATTCATCAAAAGAATTTCCCACCACTGAGAAATCGTCCATGAAGACCTCCATAATGTCCTCCACCATGTCTGTAAAAATGGTCATCATGCACCGTTGGAATGTTGCAGGTGCGTTACAAAGGCCAAATGGCATTCTCCTGAAGGCAAACACTCTGTAAGGGCAAGTGAATGAAATATTTTCCCTATCCTCCGGGGCAATAGAAATTTGGTTGTACCCCGAGTATCAGTCGAGAAAACAGAAGTGTGACCTTCCTTCCAATCTATTCAACATCTGATCAATGAAAGGAAGTGGGAAATGGTCTTTCCGGGTAGCCAAGTTCCGCTTCCTATAATCCATACAAATTCTCCATCATGTGATGGTTCTTGTAGGAATCAATTCGTTGTTATCATTCTTAACTACCGTCATGCCACCTGTTTTTGGTACACATTGAACTGGGCTAACCCAGCTACTGTCAGAAATTGGGAAAATGATTCCCGCATCTAACCACTTGATCACCTCTTTCTTCACTACTTCCTTCATATTGAGGTTCATCCTTCTTTGGTGTTCTCTGGAAGGTTTGTGTCCTTCTTCCAGCAAAATTTTATGCATATAGTATGTGGGGTTGATTCCCTTTATGTCTGCCATGGTCCACCCAATAGCAGTCTTGCACTCCTTAAGTACCTACAAGAGTTGTTGAGTCTGCACATCTAGCAAACTAGATGAAATAATAACAGGTAATATGGAGTTAGGTCCAAGAAACTCATACCTGAGATAGGCTGGCAATGGCTTTAACTCCAACTTTGGTGGTTCTTCGATTGATGGCTTGGCTGGAGAAGCTTCTCTGTTCTCCAAGTGCAAGGGCTCAAATTCAAGTGTTCTATCCTAGAACCCTCTACCTTCTAATGCCATTACCCATCCAGCCAGTTCTTCTCCCTTTACCTCATCAAAGTTCATCAGACACGCAGCAAGGGGGTCTTTAATAGTCAGCAGTTCATTATCGGTCTCTACAATTACCTCCACGGTATCTATAAAAGAGCAATTGGCGAATTCACTTGGTCCCCTCATAGATTTCTGCACATTGAATGTTATTTCTTCATCGTTCATCCTCATTTTTAACTCCCCAATTTCACAATCGATTAAAGCACTTCCCGTGACCAGGAATGGTCTTCCCAAAATTATGGGAATCTCTTCATCTACTTTACAATCTAAGATTACAAAATCTACAGGGAACACAAATTTCCCTACTTGAATCAACACATCATCTAGAATACCAGAGGGTCGCTTTACCGTCCTGTCAGCCAGCTGTAACAACATAGATGTGGGCCTAGCTCTTCCAATACCCAGCCTTTTATAAATTACCAAGGGCATAAGATTAATGCTGGCTCCTAGATCACACAGTGCTTTAGCAAAGGCAAAATCACCAATAGTGCATGGGATTGTAAAGCTCCCTAGGTCAGATAGCTTTTTCGCAATTGGTCTAGTCACCACTACACTACAGGTCTGGGTGAGAGTAACTATGGCTAAGTCTTGGAAATCAAATTTTTGGGACATTAAGTCCTTCATCATTTTTGCATACCTAGGCATCTCTTCCAAAGCATCAATTAAGGGAATGTTTACCTGGATTTGTTTTAAAATTTCCAAGAACTTCTTATATTGCTCCTCTTTTTGGTACTTAGCTAGCCTTTAAGGGAAGGGTGCAGGAGGTCTCTTCTTCCCAATCATTTGGGATCGATCTTTATCAGCCGCTACATCAACCACTGGTTCCTGTGCTATTTCAGCTTCTTTCTCGGTCTCAATTTGAATGTTACCTTCTTCCTGGGCAGGCTGGGCTGTCACTTTTGTTAGTTTCACTGATTCATCCAACTCTATGGGCACTGATATAAGTGTCTTAGCTTCCCTGGCTTTTCGAGCCCTTTCTTGCTCTACATCCAAATCTCTGCCATTACGTAAGCTCACCGCCATCAACTGCTTCGGGACTTGATCTTTTGGATTTACCTGGGTATCAGCGGGTAGTGTTCCATGAGGGCGATTGTTTAGAGACATCGAAATTTGGCCCATTTGCGTTTCAATATTCTTGATCGCCGAGTCATGTGCATCTACTCTCTCACTAATCTTTGCACTAGACCCAATGACCAGTTGCATCATTGCTTCAAGTCTAGCAAACCCATCTTCCTGCCTTCCACTGTACTGCTGCTGAGGAGGGTGATACCCCTGCTGTTGATTCTGATTACTGTATCCATGTGGCCTTGGGTAAGGTGTTATATTGTTGGAGGGTTTCATACCTCCCATTTTTCCACTATTGAATTGTGATTGGGCTGGCCTGTATTGCTGATTTTGCTGACTCCAATTCTGACCACCTTGTCTCTGGCCTCCATAATTAGACACATAGTTCATAGCTTCAGGGTAGTGCTGATGATCGTGTCCTGTAGGCCACTGATTACCAATTGGCTGACTAATGCAAGATGTGCACAAGCCCCCATTAGTAGTATCTACAATATGTACCTGCTATTTTTGCCCTGACTCTTCCACCCTTTTGGTGAGTATGCTCATTTTTCTCAATAAAGTGGCCATATTTTCAGCCGTTGAATTGGATGGATCTAAAGTCACTGAGTGCACCACTAGAGTGATAGATGCATTTCTGGTTATCCATCTTGAATTCTGCGCCATCTTGTCAAGCAGACATTGACCTTCTCTCCATGTTTTACTCAAGAATACTCCACCCGCTGAAGCATCAACAATGTTCTTCACGCTGTCTGACAATCCTATGCAGAACCGTTTTCCCAACATCAAATCTGGAATGCCATGGTGCGGACATATGACCAGCATCCCTTTAAAACGCTCCCATGTTTCATGCAATGTTTCCATTGGCCTCTGTTTAAAACTCAAAATGTCATCAATCTGTTGCGCGGTTTTGTTGGGGGTGGAACTTGTTCACGAATTGCCGGACTAACTCCTCCCAAGTTGTTATGGAATTTATGGGGAGTGAGTTTAACCAGGTCTGGGCATCTCCGGTCATTGAGAATGGGAACGATAGCAACTTGATTGCTTCTGGAGTTACATTGGGTTGTCTTTGGGTCTTGTAGATTGACAGAAAATTTTTCAAGTGTTGTTAAGGATCTTCGACATGTGACCCCGAAAATAGCCCATTATTTTGCAACAAATGAAGCATGTTATTCGTGATTTGGAATGATTCAGCTTGTATCTGCGGGACTAAAATTGAGGTGGCCAAATTTTCAGCTGTGGGTTGCGCCCAATCATAGAGAACCGCCTCGAGCACAAGAGGTGCCATTGGTGCTATTGGTACAGCTGGGTGTTCTTCGTGATCTCCCATTGTTGTTTCGATTGGATCAGTTGTTTGTTGTTGTCTGTTTCTCCGGTTGTCCCGGTTCAAGGCCTTGAAAACTTTCTCGGGATCTAAAAATGCGTCAAATACTTCACCAGTTCTCGATGAGTTTCTAGGCATGCACCTGTGCAACCAAGTCAACAAACGTTAAAAATTTCAATGTAAAAATTGGGTGTAGAGAAAGCTAACTACACTAAGATTTTTTTTTGTACTTCTTTCAATCGCAATTGATAATACCGTTAACTCCCCGGAAACGGAGCCAAAATTTGATCACGCTCAACTAAGCCTATTAAAAGACTATGCGGGCGTTGCAAATATAATCCGGGGTATTATGCCCCGAGTCAAATCCCACAGGGAATTAACGTATCAAGAGAAGTCTTTGAAGTACTAAATTCTTATTAGTCAACCTCCTCAAACTTTGTGAATACAAGTGGTGTTTTAATTACTACGACAGCTATTCGAATCAATAAAACAAAGGTTAATTAATATGCAAATGTAGAAAATTGGAATAAAGGCCTAAGGTAATGGCTTCCCCCGTTGTAGATTTCCTTAGTCGTATATTTCTTATAACTATGAATTAGTTATCTCTATCAATCATGAACTCTCCAACTATCATAACTCTCTCTCAAGTAATTATGATAATTTACTAGACGCACTCTCTCAACCTACGCTAGCCAGATTCACATTACAATTCACTTAGATTGCACCCGAGGTATCGTTATCTCTACTCCAACCTCTAAACCCTCGGTTATGACTTTGCCTATACTCCGGGAGTGATGTTGTTCAAACAATTACCTAAATATGCATTCTTTCTCAAGTAGCTACATAATAAATAGGCATGGCTAATTGAGGATCCTTTCAACTAACCAAATATCAAAACATAGTTGAACAAATAGAGATTAACAACTAACTCAAAACAATATTAATATCATAATAAGTTCATCCACAACGGGTTCAACCAAAACCTTAGATTAAAATCGTTAGCTACTCATAACAATGATAAACATCATAATAAATAACTTCATTACAAATCATAAAAACAAAAGGAAGAGGAGAAGAACTTGATGTAGAAAACTCCTCTTAGCTCCTTGCCTTTCCTATTCTTGTTCTTAGCTAATAAAAGCTGCACACCTCTGTTTTTGGGCAAGCTTGACCTTCTATAGGTTAAGTGAATTTTCCCCCCAGACTTCCAAAATTACCCCTGACGATTCTATTTCGGAATCTGGACTAGCGCGATCGCGCATGTGGGCGCGCTACAGGGCTCGCTTGTCCAGGTCTCATTTGTTTGGTTTTTTATTCTCGTCTTCTCGCTCATTCAGCTCCTAGGGGTCTTTCTTGCTTCAATGTAGCTCCAATCACAGCTTTAAGGCCTTATACAAGCTCTTCATTCCTGCAACACAATTTAGAGCTCATTTTTCATCATTTAATTATATTAGAGCATTGAAACATAATCAAGTTGGGGCAAAAACCATTGTCAAATGACATATATCTATCCTAATATCAGCTACAAACTCGAATGTGCTACATAAGGAAACAAAATTTGGAAGGGACTACTCAACTCACGTAGCTAATATGAGCTTTCCTCGGGAAATGGGAAACAAAACACATATAAGATAAAATATGAAAACTGTATTCAACATCACACTGTTACCTCGTGCAACCCAATCCAAACAACATGTCCATGGTGGTGTGCCACCCGATCCATACATAAAATACACATAAGGAGATACACACAGAGCTAAATTGCTCATTATAACAAAATACCGAATATCGCTCACAAGCACGCTAAGTGCATAATACCATCCCTGGGGAGACATATAGCGTTATAAGCTAACAAACTTAAGCACAACTGAGGTGCGATATATGTTCTGAAACTAAAGATCCATCCTGCTTGCATAACACCATCGCTACGCGGAATCTCAACACATAAGAAAATTATCGAGTCGTTCACCACTCACACGGCACAATATAGCATTAAATGAAATAGCCGACAATGAAATAACCTCCAATGTCTAAATACTCCTCCATAAGGAGCGTTATGCCGAAATTAACACATCCGGCCTGATATAAAGCCCATATTCGTATTTAAATCCATTCACAGACATCAAGCCGATTCTGATTGTACCGAACTAAGTCCATAATCTTTCTTGGGTCCCTAATAACCCTCTTTTCCCATACACGCAGGAACAACCATCATAACTAGAGTAATCCTCCACAGTCCATAACCCAATAAATCAAGTGCCTTTCAGGCATCAATTCTCAAATTAACGATATCACTACAATCTCCATACTTGGTTTAATTCTTCAATCAATCAAGTGACTACATGCCACACTTATACAACCTCCCTGTGGGGCACGCTCCAATGGACCTCCGTAATAGATAATAGGTCTATACATCCATACCACTGGCCACAATAACGCTGAAAAGCGATCAAGAATCCTTAACCAGGATGTGATGCTTTTTTAACAAAAAACCGGTCTCAGGCGACGTTTGAAGACAATGCCATCTTACTCTTAAGCATTCAAAACCCCTTTCCTGATCACCGAGCTCGTGACGTCCTTGTCAACACCGAACCACAACCTTGATCCTCACTTTCAAATTCCATACCACTCACTGCACCCAACATACCAATATACGATAGAACAAGATTTCCATCATAACTATGGAACCACTAATAGATTAATACTTCATCATATAGAAACTTTTCACTTAACTCCTTTCAGGAGAACCATAGCAACACACAAGTGAATTCTCATAATAGTAGAATATGCAAATCTTCAAGTAGTGGTCTAAGTCACCATAGCCCTTCCGGGATCCGCCTACACATAACAGGCCATAGCACTAGAATACTTCTGAATGAAATAAATTGCGGCGGCCATCAAGTCTCACACGTACCGCCACAAGTCCCAAGCATAACTTAATCATGCTGAAGGAACTGATCACCGACACTATTATACTAATTCAACCATGGCTAATCAATCTAACCTCTTCTAATTCATCATTACCTTGGCTTAGCGATAATATTAGCTCCATTCCTTACATCATCAACCTAAATCCACACTCATCTTGAGTGACCCCATTCCATGAGACCACCTTGTCTCCAAACCTATGAATCGTTCCATACACCCCTTGCACGCGCATTCACATCTTCAACTGATACACCCGTTTGGATAACTTCTTTACAAATCCAAAGTCATTTTCTATTTGTCCTCCCAATGCTACACTGCAAGTCAAGACATCAAAGAACATTTTGGGCCTCCTATCATAAGTTGCTTCAAAAGCTTGATTCTGAACCATACTTATAGGCTCGAAACTATTAGGCACCACACTTTAACATTTGAATCCATTAAGACCGCTGTTGAGAGCCCCCGCTCTGACTTGATCCCGAATATAATAAACTCCATGAATTATCTAGCACATGAATACCCTCTCGACGAAGTACTCGGACGAATCACTTCCCTTGAAACCCACATCTATACAAGGCATAAATCATAAATCCTTCCCCAAGTCTGAAAATGAGCCAATAAGGCCAACCATAGCACACCTTTAACAATTCCTTTGCTCAAATCACCTCTTATGTTCCTCTCCCTTAGCTGAAATGGACCATACATATGCTAATAACCTGAAATCTCACAATTAGATGACCATGCAATCAATCGTAGGCGGTGGGAATCTCCCACTTAGCTTGAAGCCACTATTACACAACTCCGGAACCCACAGATATTCTTTATTTCTTATTGACATGACTTTGCGCAATCAAACCGCCAGATTCCTTGAAATCCTTCAGTTAGAACTTCATGAATACTCTGGATCTCCATCAATATTCACACATTCGACCTCTTACCAGATGGACAGTAAAATCCTTCGTGGAAACTCCGCCAACCACTCGACCATTAACCTGCTCACAGGGGATAACCCACATGTGGAAATTACCTACCGACATCTTCCAACGTCGTAGCACGGGGTACAATCACTACGACATCAATAACTCATCCTGAGTCCGAGCTCACTCTCTTGTTGCACAAGTCCATTCACTCCTCGTGGACCTCAATTAAATGTGCGATAATATCCTTCTATCCTAAGTCATGTTGCATCCATCTTCATATCAAGAAACTCCCTTCTATCATATCCAACCTCCCACTGCATAATAGCCAGTTCTTCAAATTAAATCCGTAGACTCAACCATTGTCCACTAACATTCCCGAATCATTCCAAACTTTCCTCCAGAGTGCGTAGTCATCCTACCACAAAACCCATATGAAACTCTGCCACTCTCCCACTTTGGAGAAACTCACTCCTTTGATCAGCTACTCGACCTTCGCTTCTTTTGCCTGGCCTTCTAGAAAATTTAACCACAGCCTGACACTTCCCACATGTCCTTCCTCATCCTTTGCTGCTCAGTTGTTGCTCTAATTCCATCTCTATCTCTGTAACATTCGAGATAGCAGATCGTCACTATCTTTAAACTTTTTTCAAAGATTATCTTTTCTCGAGCCGTCAACATTAGAAATACCGATTCAATCCTGAACCACCGCACCCTGCGATATCTGACAGCCGCTTCTCCAATACTTTTGCACAATAACATGCCCAAAGGCGAATCGTAGAAGATCATAACACTAGCAAACCTAACACATCCAATCGAGGACGACGATACCACGTCGCAGATGAAAATTCCACGACACTTGAAAACACCAGTCTCGTTACTCCATCAATCCAAATCTGGACATTCATAGGCCAACTGCTTTTCCTCCGCCAGCAAACAACCGCACATGACTAATAAAGGGTCGTAAAGTCTGTGCCCAACCGGATATCACTGTGTGAATAATACCGAATCTCTGCATCATGCACTGAGTAGACCTCCTTCCAAGTTATTCACTGCCCGAACACATAGGCAAGTATCATATTATCACGTCAATACTGTGTGATAACCAATCATGTGCAATCATAGCAATCTGCGTGTAACCTCAAAGCTCTCAAAAGTGCAGCTACCGATCTGAAATGACAGAATATCCTTCTGGCAGGTGACGACAACAGCCCAATCCACTATGCAGGGAGTATCATTCTACACCACATCTTGTAGTACCACTAGAATTCTTCAATTCTTGATTTATAATAAGTGTTTTGCATCGCGTAAGATTGAGTAGGAAGAAAACAAGGGTATAAGCCTCAAAGAAATCAAATCGCACGATGAGGAATCAAGAAGGGAAGTACTCCTAACAGCCCCGTAGCCTCTCGAGGATACGTACAGACGTCTCTGTACCAATCCGCAAAACTCTACTAAACTCGCTCATGACTCGTGAGACCTGTCACACCTCCTTTTTCCGCACCCGCGGGGGCGCAGGAGAGTTTTTCCAATTAAAGGACAATCAAAAGGGGATTTATTTGTTTATTTCAGAGTCGCCACTTGAGAGATTTAGGGTGTCCCAAGTCACCAATTTTAATCCCGAATCGAGGAAAAGAATGACTCTATATTACAGTCTGCGTACCGGAAATCTGGATAAGGAATTCTGTTAACCCGGGAGAAGGTGTTAGGCATTTCCGAGTTCCGTGGTTCTAGCACGGTCGCTCAACTGTTATATTCGGCTTATTTATCTGATTTTTAATACAATCATGAACCTATGTGCCAATTTTATCTTTTATCCGCTTTTATCGTTCACTGTTATTTTCAAGAATTGCAACGTTGTGAAAATATATCTCGAACCACGTTACATCAATGCACCCATGGTTGTTGATATATTTCGACTCGGTTGAGATTTGGATTTGGGTCACATAAATGTGCACCCGAATTAAGGAGAATAAATTATTAAGACGTGCCTAAAGCAACTAGCGTGTTGTTGTTTTGGGTAAGGCCGAAAAATTCGCTAAATGGCCTGTCCCGAATTCTAAGTGTTTTAATGTATATACAGTTAGAGGGCCCCGCAGCTGTGTATATTTTTATTTGGCGAGGCTCGTCTCGTCCTACTTTTAAAAGGAATTTGCGACGTCATGGATATGCCTCTCGGATCACGTCACAATCAATGTACCCGTGATTAGAAATACATTTCGAATCCGTCGAGATTTGGATTTGGGTCACATAAATGTGCACCCGAGTTTAAGAAGGTAAGGTTTATTAAAGCGTATCCTAAAGAGACTAACGTGTTGTTATTTTAGGAGGGTTGTGAGATTTGCTAAGCAACCCGTCCTGGAAACTAAATGCTTCAATAATATACATTTAACAAGGGCCCCGCATTTGCACGTTTTGTTTATTTTCATCGAGGCTCATCTCGTTCTTATTTTAAAAGGATATCCTATAGCAACTACGTTTCTTATCGCGTTTGTCCTTATCAATTGAAAACAATAGATAGTCCTAATTAATTACATGATTGCAAGTTGTTTGTAATGACATTCAGAAAAGCTAAAAAAATTTCAGAAATGAGGTTGTATGTACAGTCAGCCGAACAAACAATTATAGGCCCAAATCCAGCCCATGCGTGATAGGCCAGACCTGGGCCTCTGCCTGTTCTACGCGGGCCTACTTGGTTTGCTTCGATTTGGGCTCGACCTTCATGAGGTTGAGGCCCTGAACTGAATTCTTTGTTTTGTGAAATGAATTTATCAATTTATGTGACACTATGGCAAAAGGAGAAAGAACTTTAACTAAAACGGATAGCTTTCCTATTTGGCCCACATTAGAGAATATACTACACCATCAGATTGAGTCTGAAATACAACTTATTACACTGGGCATATTTTCCCCTAGCAGTATACATACAGGGCTAGCATTCGTTAACCTACATTGATATACTTAGTATGCAGGCTGCTTCTATTGTCCAAACAAAAATGTAACTATTTCATGACATTTAGAGTAACAGTTCATGTACATATATAAGAAAGAAATCTGCAGGTCCTCTCTTTTACATTCATGCTCAAACTTTCAGTTACATTTGTGGTATTAATTGTGTACCTGGTATGGAAGACAAAGAAGGAAGGAATGGTCAGCTAGGCAGTATGCAGTAAACACAGCAACAACAGATACACAGCAACAACACAGCAACAACCAACTGAACCAAGTGTCTTCCACAGCCACAGACAACCAACAGTGATCTCCCAGAATACAAGGACTAGCAAATAGTCGAGTGCCAAGCCAGTAATCCCAGGAAAAGTAAAGAAATAGCAGCAGTAACTGAGGGTTCAAATGCAGTAAAACCACCAGTTCAACAACCACAAACAACTCAGTCAATGCAAGCAACAGAACTTGGCCAAGACAGCTTGACCAATATGCACTCTTATACAACTTTCAGGCAGTGTTTGGTTACAATCTATTTGGAAACTAACTTATGTTATTCAGCTTTCTTTAAACTCAGTAAAACTTTCTTAAGACTTAAAGATTCCAGCCTTAAGACTCAAAATTCTTCCTTTTTCTGAAGACTAAAGTCCAGCCCCGTTTAAGTTCTCAAATGGCTTATTTATAAGCCAAAAACCAGTGCAGTTAAGCTGCCTTTTTTGCTGCAACTTGCAGCCTGCCCATACTCTTTAAAGTCCATGCCTAAGTATCTTTTGGTGTCAGCCCCCTTTATTCCCACGCCTGGTTTTGTTTAATCAGGAGTTATGGGCATCATTTTTTATTCAATTTAAGTCCCATACTCTTATGTTTTGTTCCCCATTGGCATTAATTTAATCCCAAATTAGTACCCTACTTGTCAGCTCATTTAAACTAATCATTTTTGTTCTTTGCAAACCCCAGACTACCCTTGCTAGCCCTTGATTATCACTGCCCTGCCCATTGCAGTATCAGGGCATTTTGGGTTTTGACCATTCGATTTCAGAACTGCCCCAGCCTGGCTTTTTAATTGTTTACAAGGTAGTTACAAGCTAATATTCAGGCAATGCCCAATTCAAATCACAATACAGGCCCATTCAGAATATTTGAACATTCAGTCGTAGGAGACTAATCGACGACATTTATCAAGTCGACTACACTAATTATAACGGGTAATAATCAGTCGTTCAAATAAACAACACATACAGGGACCTAAAGGGCATCAGACAATTTTTGTTCAATTACTGGGGCTATATGAATTAATTCGTTTGACGACTAATCTAATCGAACATGTACATCACAGAATACATTCAAATCATACACAGAAAACAATTGACCAAATAAAAGGTCTTTACAGAGATGGAAGAAATCCGACTGAAAAATAACAAAATAACAAACAAACACAAAGAAATATGATGACAACTTAATTAGAACCAAACAAAGAGAAAAGGAAACTTACTGAAAAAGTTTGAAATCAAACGGACCCAAATCAAACTCGACTTCGAACTTTTGAGGCCGAACAAACTTTAATCAGGGTGTTCTCACATGAGAACACCTTGATTAAGGTCTATTAGACCTCAAACCTATGTCCAAACCGGCCGGATTCCCCAAGTGCATGTGTTCTAAAGTCTGGATTTCCAGATCTGGATTTTTGGGAGTTGTGGGTAGATTCGGACCAAACCAAGTTTGGTTTGGTCACGAGGAAGGTCAGGGGAGTGTCTGGTATGAAGATGGGATGATTTGGCATAGATCCGGGTTCGACTCAAATCTTCAAATGAAGATTCGAGACGAACGAAAGTGATTCGAGGTTCGTGGTTAGTGGATTCGTGTTCAGGGTGGTTGGATGCTTTAGGGGTGTGAAGGGGGTGGTCACCGGCGTTCGTGCCGCCGGGTTTTGGTGGAAAGGAAACCAGGGCGGCGTTAGGGTTTGGGGGTTTCAGGGTTCGGGGAAGGAGATGACTGAAAGGGGGGGTTCGGATAGGGGGTGCGGGGTAAAGGGTCAAGTTTATATATGGAAGGGGAAGAGAGATTGGAGCCGTTAGATCAAGTGATCTGAACGGCTTAGATCTATTGGTGGGTAACAGGACGGGGTCGTTTGGTATGGGAACGGGGTCGTTTTGGTTTAGGTGAGGGGTTGGGTTAAACCGGCTAAATAGGTCGGGTCATGAGGGAACCAGGGACCGTTGGATCAATGAGGTTGGACGGCTCAGATTCAACTTGCCTGAAACGGCGTCGTTGAGGTGAGTTGGACAACCTGATCTGGACCGTTCCTTTGAATCAGATCAACGGCTTCAAATGGGGACGCCGATACGACGTCGTTTGAGTCCGTGCCTGGGCAGGCTGGGTTTGGACCGGGTCAGATCGTTGGTTTGGGCCTGTTTTTGTCTTATTTTTTGGGCCCAACTGATTTCAACTTCTTTTGTTTTCCAATTTAAAAAATAAAAATAAAAATAAAAATAATTAATAAAACAAATGAAATTAAAACAAATAACAATATGGCATTTCAACATAATTATCATACCAAGTAAGTTAAATCACAACCTAAAACGGACGATGCACGTATATTTATATTATTTTTTGAATTTTCTCTTAACGCCACATATATTTTTTGTATTTTTGTTTGATAAGGACTAGATGCAAAATGGACAGACTCACAAACGACTAACAACACATGTCACGGAAAGATCGAAAAATTGTACAGCGAAATCATTTGTCACTATTTTTATTTTCTTTTGGAGCGATTGCTCGTAAAGCAAAAAATCACGTGCTTACAGCTGCCCCTCTTTGCACGAAGACACGAAGGGTTTTCGCGCAAAGATAAGCGAGCGATTTTTGCCCGTCCGAATACTCCGTGTGAAGCATTTTTTTGAAAAAGATTTGACCGAACCTTTGCTTCAGAGGTTTCCTACATATCCTGGGCTGAAACAGGAATCAGGTCAATGTAGTTCGGGAAATTTTGGTAGCTGGGACTACCGTGTGACTGTAGTGTTTGCTGTTGTTGTGCGCTGTTGTATGCTGCTGTAGGATGCTACTGCTCAACCGATCTCCCTATTACATTGCTCTAAAAGGAAAACAAGAAGCTAAGTTAAACTGAGGATCCTGAAATTTCATCCATCTTCAACTTGTTCTTGTTGCCTTGCTTTCTTGTCGGCTAATGCTTTCCTCCGACGCCTTTATTTTGTGAACTTGGAGATGATGCTGGTCCTTCACCTTTTCTGAATGTCAGTTCTCATCACTTTGCTTGATTTGCTGGGGACACGGCTTTCTTCTTTAGATCTTCCAATGGTTTCTTCAGTGGTATGGCTTTTCATCAGAATTGTTATACTGGGCATGCTACAACGTTCCCAAACTACTTCTTTTGAGACGCGTTCCTTCTTCCCTTTGAATGTGCGCTTGCTTCTGCAGTTGTCTGCTTCTTGGTGCTGGGATTTCATTGTTTCCCGTTTGGGGATCTCTGTTGTACCCTTCCGTCTTCAGGTGGGGTGACTGATTCCACAATCTAGAGCTGAATGTATTCCCGCATTATACTGGTGGGCGACCTAGAACTTAAAAGTATTCCCGCATTATACTGGTGGACGACCTAGAACTTAAAAGTATTCCCGCATTATACTGGTGGGCGACCTAGAACTTAAAAGTATTCCCGCATTATACTGGTGGGCGACCTAGAACTTAAAAGTATTCCCGCATTATACTGGTGGGCGACCTAGAACTTAAAAGTATTCCCGCATTATACTGGTGGGCGACCTAGAACTTAAAAGTATTCCCGCATTATACCTGGTGGGCGACCTAGAACTTAAAAGTATTCCCGCATTATACTGGTGGGCGACCTAGAACTTAAAGTATTCCCGCATTATACTGGTGGGCGACCTAGAACTTAAAAGTATTCCCGCATTATACTGGTGGGCGACCTAGAACTTAAAAGTATTCCCGCATTATACTGGTGGGCGACCTAGAACTTAAAAGTATTCCCGCATTATACTGGTGGGCGACCTAGAACTTAAAAGTATTCCCGCATTATACTGGTGGGCGACCTAGAACTTAAAATTATTCCCGCATTATACTGGTGGGCGACCTAGAACTTAAAAGTATTCCCGCATTATACTGGTGGGCGACCTAGAACTTAAATGCATTCCCGCATTATACTGGTGGGCGACCTAGAACTTAAAAGTATTCCCGCATTATACTGGTGGGCGACCTAGAACTTAAATGTATTCCCGCATTATACTGGTGGGCGACCTAGAACTTAAAAGTATTCCCGCATTATACTGGTGGGCGACCTAGAACTTAAAAGTATTCCCGCATTATACTGGTGGGCGACCTAGAACTTAAATGTATTCCCGCATTATACTGGTGGGCGACCTAGAACTTAAAAGTATTCCCGCATTATACTGGTGGGCGACCTAGAACTTAAAAGTATTCCCGCATTATACTGGTGGGCGACCTAGAACTTAAAAGTATTCCCGCATTATACTGGTGGGCGACCTAGAACTTAAAAGTATTCCCGCATTATACTGGTGGGCGACCTAGAACTTAAAAGTATTCCCGCATTATACTGGTGGGCGACCTAGAACTTAAAAGTATTCCCGCATTATACTGGTGGGCGACCTAGAACTTAAATGTATTCCCGCATTATACTGGTGGGCGACCTAGAACTTAAAAGTATTCCCGCATTATACTGGTGGGCGACCTAGAACTTAAAAGTATTCCCGCATTATACTGGTGGGCGACCTAGAACTTAAATGTATTCCCGCATTATACTGGTGGGTGACCTAGAACTTAAAAGTATTCCCGCATTATACTGGTGGGCGACCTAAAACTTAAAAGTATTCCCGCATTATACTGGTGGGCGACCTAGAATTTAAAAGTATTCCAATTGCTTCCCCGTTCTTCCGAGAAAATTTTCGACAATCGGCAGAAAATTTTCTGCCCCGGTTTTGGTGACTTCCTTGGCGTTGCATCTCGCTGTCCTCATCAATCCTTTGTTTTCCTGTAGCAGACAGAAGGATTTAATTAGTTTTTATCGTGGTGGTAGAGGGTGCCTTTCTGGCGGATGATCTTCCTTTCTTCCCCTTTTCTTGCTCTTTGTCCCCATAATTGGTTGGCGGGCAAAGTTGCCTGTTGGGGGTCTCTAGCCTGCTGGGGATTGGTTTTCAGTTTATCCCCTTCTCTGCTTTCTCTTTAAACACATGATGTGGGAGTCTGCTTCTAACTCCCGAAACCACTCCCTTTTGGAGCATACTTCTTCCAACATTTCCGAGCACAATCCCTGCATTGCCTGGGGCCGGCCTTTAAGACTGTTTGTATTATCCTGCATTGGATGAATTCCCCTTCGGTTTCTGGTAGTAAGCTTTGAAAAATCCTTTAAAGACACATTTTAGGAAAAGAAATAAAGATATGGAAAGGAGAAAATCTTTCTGAACCAATATTTTGTGGGAGGAGACAATCAAAAGAACTTATCTGGAGGACACAACTGGTCCCCGTGATCATGGCGTGCACCATAGATTCCGACCCAGTCTATTTGTATCAATTGATTTGCCCGATGGTTTGACTTGCTGGGGATGATAAAAGAGTGTTCATTTCGTTTCGAATGTGGTAGCTTTGCTGATCTGTCTCGTCGCCTCATAGTGCCCTTCGAGGGGTTTTCACTAATGAGACTCTCTCTTTTCTCTCATCTCCCGGCGCCTTATGGTGCCTGTGAAGGTTTTCACCAATAAGACTCTCTCATTTCATATCCCTCATCTTACATCGCCTCTCGGTGCCTGCGAAGGTTTTCACCGATGAGACTCTCTCATTTTATTTCTTTCGAGGAATCGGGGCGTTGTAGATACGACCCTCTCTTCTGGAGATTCCTTTGACTATCAATTCGTTCCCAGTCTTACGATCCTCTTCTTTGCTGGGGATTGGTGTATTATTCTCAGTCTTATTCGCCTGACTCGACATCTCTTGAACATTGATCGGGAGGTCTTTTGGATGTTGATGTTGGTTTTGGTGTGGGGTTAAAGAAAGGCTATAAAACTGAAAACAATTTGATGGGTGATGTGCTACAACTTTTGGAATCGAACCTTTGTTGGAACTTAAAACATAACCTCTGCCCCAGTTTTCTTGCTTGGGGAATTTATTTTTTACACTTATGTTGCGCTATGTGTGTTACGCAGCCTGTGCCTATTATGCACACTATGTACACTATGCATCCTATATTCGCTATGATGCACACTATGACCGAGCCGTGAGGCGCCTACGTATCCTCTTTGAGGAATCAGGTCAAACGTAGTTCCCACGGTTTTGTATTTCTTTATGATTTCATCTTCTTCTTTTTTTCTTTTTTTCTTTTTTCTTCTTCTTTTTTTTTTCATTTTCTTTCTCTTTTTTTTCATATCTTTCCCATTAGTGATTCCAAAAGAGGGACATGAAAGAATTACTTAGGCTCGAAGGGGGAAGCAAAGGTTAAAAGTGTTTGGGTAGAAGAAAGAATTGCCTCCGTCATCTCATTATTCAACAAATGCCAAATACAAACAAATAAACCAAAAATTGCCATAATTAAAAAAAAAAATTACGCATAATATCTCTTGACTGCATCTGAATTGATAGCCATGTCGACACATCTACCTTCGACATTTGTCAAACACAAAGCACCGTTGGACAATACTCTGGTCACTATATAAGGCCCTTGCCAATTTGGGGCGAATTTGCCTTTTGCCTCGACCTAATGTGGGAGGATCTTCTTTAACACCTGCTGCCCTACCTCAAACTTCCTGGGACGCACCTTCTTGTTATATGCTCTTGCCATTCTCTTCTGATACAGTTGACCATGGCACACCGCTGCCAATCTTTTCTCATCTATCAGGCTCAACTGTTCCAATCGAGCTTTTACCCATTCATCATCATCAATCCCGGCTTCAGCGACAATTCGGAGGGACGGAATTTCGACCTCCGCTGGTATCACGGCCTCAGTTCCGTATACCAACAAATAAGGAGTTGTGCCTATGGAGGTCCGGACGGTAGTGCGGTACCCCAATAAAGCAAAGGGTAATTTCTCGTGCCATTGTCTGGACCCTTCCACCATTTTTCGCAGTATCTTCTTGATATTCTTATTGGCTGCTTCGACTGCTCCATTCGCCTTGGGACGATATGGGGTGGAATTGCGGTGTGTAATCTTGAATTGTTGGCATACCTCTTTCATCAGGCTGCTATTAAGATTCGCACCGTTATCCGTGATGATCACTTTTGGGATCCCAAATCTGCAGATGATATGGGAGTGAACAAAGTCCACCACTGCCTTCTTGGTTACCGACTTGAAGGTTTTAGCCTCAACCCATTTGGTGAAGTAATCAATGGTCACTAGAATGAACCTGTGACCGTTGGACGCTGCTGGCTCGATGGGCCCAATGACATCCATGCCCCAGGCCACAAACGGCCAAGGTGCTGACATCGTATGTAACTCTGTTGGCGGAGAATGAATCAAATCTCCATGTATCTGGCACTGATGGCATTTCCTCACAAAAGTGATACAGTCGCGTTCCATGGTGAGCCAATAACACCCTGTTCGAAGGATCTTTCTTGCCAATATATATCCGCTCATGTGTGGCCCACAAACTCCGGCATGTACTTCCGCCATAACCGTCGTTGCCTGCCCGGCATCTATGCATCTCAACAATCCCAAATCCGGGGTTCTTTTGTACAATACTCCTCCACTGAGGAAGAAACCATTCGACAAACGCCGAAGGGCTCTTTTTTGGTCTCCAGAGGCATGTTCTGGATATATCCCCATCCTGAGGTATTCCTTGATATCATGAAACCAGGGTTCGCCATCCGCTTCTTCTTCTATGGCATTGCAGTAGGCGTGCTGATCACGGACTTGGATGTGCAGAGGATCAACATACATTTTGTCAGGGTGGTGCAGCATTGATGCTAAGGTGGCTAAGGCATCCGCAACCTCATTGTGAACTCTCGGGATGTGTTTGAACTTTACCGATCGAAATTGCTTGCTCAGATCATGCAAGCATTGTCGGTATGGTATGAGCTTTAGATCTCGTGTTTCCCATTCACCCTGAATTTGATGTACCAAGAGGTCCGAGTCTCCCAAGACCAAGACGTCTTGGACATCCATGTCAGCAGCCAAGCGCAGACCCAGAATGCAAGCCTCATATTCGGCCATATTGTTGGTGCAATAGAAGCGCAGTTGAGCCGTAACAGGATAATGCCGTCCTGTTTCAGAAATGAGTACTGCTCCTATTCCAACCCCTTTTGCGTTTGCAGCTCCATCGAAGAAAAGCTTCCAACCCGGTTCCTCAGGTAATTCCAACTCATTCGTATGCATCACCTCTTCGTCAGGAAAATACGTTCTTAAGGGCTCGTATTTTTCATCAACGGGATTCTCTGCCAAATGGTCTGCCAGTGCCTGGGCTTTCATGGCCGTCCTTGTTACGTAGATGATATCAAACTCTGTGAGCAGAATTTGCCATTTTGCCAACCTTCCCGTGGGCATAGGTTTCTGAAAGATATACTTCAATGGGTCCAAGCGGGATATGAGATAAGTAGTATACGAAGACAGGTAGTGCTTCAACTTCTGAGCTACCCAAGTTAGGGCGCAGCACGTTTTCTCGAGTTGAGTGTACTTGACCTCATGCACTGTGAATTTCTTGCTAAGATAGTAGATGGCCTGCTCCTTCCTCCCTGTGTCATCATGTTGCCCCAGTACACAACCAAATGAATTTTCCAAGACCGTCAGGTAAAGGATTAGGGGTTTCCCGGGCTTAGGCGGGACCAATACGGGTGGATTAGACAGATACCCTTTGATTTGGTCGAAGGCCTCCTGACACTCTGCTGTCCAACCTACTGCAGCGTCCTTTCTCAGCAGCCGAAATATGGGCTCACAAGTTGCTGTGAGTTGAGCGATGAACCTGCTGATGTAATTGAGTCTACCCAGCAAACTCATTACCTCTGTTTTGTTCCTTGGCGGTGGCAAATCTCGGATGGATTCAATTTTGGATGGGTCTAACTCAATCCCCCATCGACTGACGATGAATCCTAGCAACTTTCCTGATGGAACCCCGAATGCGCATTTGGCCGGGTTAAGCTTGATATCATACCTCCGGAGTCTTTGGAAAAATCTCCTTAGGTCTGCTACATGGTCCTCCTGACGCCAAGATTTGATGATCACATCATCGACGTACACCTCTATTTCTTTGTGTATCATGTCATGAAACACAGCAGTCATTGCTCGCATGTATGTTGCCCCGGCGTTCTTTAACCCGAACGGCATTACCCGATAGCAGTAGGTTCCCCATGGCGTAATAAATGCTGTCTTCTCAGCATCCTCCTCATCCATTAGGATCTGATGATAACCCGCATAGCAATCCACAAAGGATCCGATCTCGCGCCCAGCGCAATTATCGATCAGGATATGAATGTTGGGTAACGGGAAATTGTCCTTGGGACTTGCTTTGTTGAGGTTGCGGTAGTCGACGCACACCCTGATTTTTCCATCCTTCTTTGGGACTGGTACCACATTGGCCAGCCACTCGGGATATCGAGTGACCCGAATGACCTTCGATTGCAACTGCTTGATCACTTCTTCTTTGATTTTCACACTCATTTCTGTTTTAAATTTCCTTAGTTTTTGCTTGACCGGAGGGTATGCCGGGTCAGTGGGTAGTTTGTGAACCACTAAATTGGTGCTCAATCCAGGCATATCATCATATGACCATGCAAAAACATCTTTGAATTCCCTGAGAGTTTCGATCAATTCTGCTTTGACATTCGGCTCAATGTGGATGCTAATTTTGGTCTCTTGGATGTTATCAGCGTCTCCTAGGTTTACAGCCTCAGTGTCATTTAGGTTAGGCTTGGGTTTCTCTTCAAATTGGCACAGTTCTCGGTTTATTTCTTCGAAGGCTTCCCCTTCGTCACATTCGGATTCATTATCACAAACGACCTCTTGCATCATTGAGTCAGATTCAGATTGATTTATTAGACTAGGTCGAAGATCCGCTGTGCATGCCATGTCATTAGGACCAGTAAAAAGAGAACTGTTCAGAAAGAAAAAGAACAAAACAAGAAATTAAAATGGGACAAAAGAAAAGAACTTTATTAAATTTGCAGGATAAAAAGGGTTCACACTTTTACAAAACGAAAGTAAAATTGGGATTACACCCTTGAATAATCCGATCAAACAAACAAACAAACAAAACATTAATCAAAGCCTACTACCAAGACTCCCCTCGGACAGGAAGAGGAGTAACCGTCCAATTGTTGGTCTTGGCCTCAGGCCCCACAAATTGTATCTCTGCTCTGCTGGAACCTTCTCCAGCTTCCACCATACTGACATCCGTGAATAGCCTCTCAAAACTCTGATTCAGGTCTTCATTTATACCGATCAAAGGTCCTCGAATCTTTGGGATCGCTGACCCCTTGGCACTTGCTTTAACAAAAGACCTTGAGAGGCGTGGCACTGGTTTAGGCAGAAACCAGACCCTCTTCTTCATTCTTCGCGCCTCCTTCCTGTCTGCTGCGGTTGGTTTGAACCCCAACCCGAAGGTTTCCAGATTCTTAGGAAGGGAAACAGGTTGGACTATCCCTTGAAGTTCAACTCCCAGGCCTTTTCCCGGCACAAACCCATTACCCAGCATTTCTGATACCATCATGACTGTTGCGGCAGCCACCCTAGGGTGCGGGATGATTTCTCCTTCAGAAATTTTGTTGGCCGACCCTGTATCGAGAATCTGGTAGACCCAGGGACCCTTGTCATCAGTGGTCTCTATGAAAGGCACAATGGTTCCGCCCATGGTGCATGTTGTATCCTCGCCGTGCAACACGACCTCTTGTCTTTCCCACTCGAACTTCACTGTCTGATGTAGGGTGGAAGGCACCGCTTTAGCTGCATGAATCCAAGGTCGTCCTAACAGCAAGTTGTAAGATACCGTGGCGTCCAACACCTGGAATTCCATGGTAAACAGGACCGGGCCAATGGTTAGTTCAAGTACAACATCCCCCACAGTGGCTGTTCCGTTTCCGTCAAACCCTCGGACACAGATGCTATTCTCCCGGATTCTTCCACGGTCAATCTTTAACTGGTCCAGGGTGGATAATGGACAAATATTGGCGCTTGAGCCGTTATCCACCAATACTCGGGTTACCACCGAGTCTTCACATTTGACAGCTAGGTATAGAGCTTTGTTATGCTCCGTACCTTCCACCGGCAGGTCATCATCGGAGAATGTCACTCTGTTCACCTCGAAAATCTTGCTAGCAATGGTTTCCAGGTGGTTTACAGAAATCTCACTGGGTACATGGGCCTCGTTCAATATCTTTAACAGGGCCCGGCGATGTTCCTCGGAATGGAGGAGTAATGACAATAGTGAGATCTGGGCAGGTGTTTTTCTCAGCTGCTCAACCACAGAATAGTCTTGCACTTTCATCTTCCTCAGGAAGTCTTCAGCCTCTTCTTCTGACACTGGCTTCTTGGTTGCCACTGGGTTGGTTTTTCTTAACTCCACCGGAGCAAAACATCGACCTGATCGAGTCAGCCCTTGCGCTTCACAACTGACTTCTTCCACCTGTTTTCCTTGGTACGTCACCACTGCTTTTTCATATTTCCAGGGCACAGCCCTGCTGTCAAGCATAGGCAGTTGGACCACCGGCTTTATGGTCACCCGTTCTCTACATACCCCTTTCAACATGACTGCCGGTGTGGGCAGGATCCCTGGTATTACCAATTTGCTTGGCTCGGGTTTGCTTGTTATGACGGACGGGTTCTTCCCCCATATTACTACCGGCTTGACGCCTTCTCCCTGCGACTGTACCTTTGTTCCTCCACCGGTTAAGACTTCTTTTGGGGCAGCTTGGATCATCATCACTGTTTGTGAGGGTTTTCTTAATTCTCCTCCCTCACACACCAACTCAATCATGTGAGTTTCGTGGTGCGCTGGCAGTGGGTTTTGGTTGATGTTAGGAGCCTCCGGTGTCTGGACCTCGATCTTATTGGTGTCAATAAGATCCTGTATGGCATGCCTTAACTTCCAGCACTTCTCGGTATCGTGCCCGAGCATCCCTGAACAGTATTCACAACTGATTGAACGATCCAAATTCTGAGGCGGGGGATTTGGTTCCCGAGTATGGACAGGACTAACCAAACCCAATTGCCGCAGCTTGTGGAACACAGCGGTGTAGGTTTCTCCCAGTTCGGTGAAGGTTCTTTGCTTCCGCAACCTGTCATTCCTAGCATCTGGATTTCCCCGGAAACCTGCCCCTGAAGGGTTTCTATATGCCCTTGGTGGAGGGTAGGTGTTTTGTGGTGGTGCATATATGTTCTGGGGAGCCGGTGCGCGCCATTGTGGGCGAACCGGAGGCTGAGTGTATACCTGGGCTTGGTGTACGGAACAATGTGGTTCTCGAGGTGGATAGAAATTTTGTGGTGGGTTGTATGGGTAGTTTGACCTGTGAGGCCTGGGTTGGTTGTAGTGCGGCCTGCCAGCCCTGGACCAACTGCCTGCCTCGATCGTGGCAACCTCTTCTTTCTTTCTTCTTAGCGCACCTCCCGTGCCGCTTTGAATAGCCTGGGTTGTGGCCTTAAGTGCCGAATAGTTTAAGATCTTGTCCGACCTCAAACCTTCTTCTATCATGACCCCTATTTTGACCACCTCGTTGAAAGATTTTCCAACCGTTGTCACCAAGTGACCAAAGTAGGTTGGATCCAATGTCTGCAAAAAGTAGTCTACCATTTCTCCCTCTCTCATGGGAGGATCGACTCTAGCTGCTTGTTCTCTCCAGCGGAATCCGAACTCGCGAAAACTTTCTCCGGGTTTCTTCCCAGTTCTCAATAACGTGAGACGGTCAGGGACTATCTCCAGATTGTACTGGAAATGACCTGCAAAAGCCTGCGCCAGGTCATCCCACGTGTACCACCTGCTGAAATCCTGCCTGGTATACCATTCCAGTGCAGATCCGCTCAGACTTTGGCCGAAGTAAGCTATCAAAAGCTCATCCTTGCCTCCTGCCCCTCTCATTTTGCTACAGAATCCCCGCAAATGTGCCATGGGATCACCGTGCCCTTCATATAAATCAAACTTGGGCATCTTGAACCCAGCCGGGAGTTGGACATCTGGGAAAGGGCACAGATCTTTGTATGCCACGCTGACTTGATTGCCCAGCCCGTGCAAGTTCCTGAAGGATTGCTCCAGGCTTTTGAACTTTCTTAACACTTCATCCTGTTCAGGGGCCTTAACCGGCTTCTCAACCTCTGCCGGTATTTCCAAATGGGGATTGTAAGCCTGTGGTTCCGGTGCGTGGAATGTAGGCTCAGGGGGATAGTATTGTGTATCGTGAGCCTGAAACAATGGCTCACTGGTCGTTCGCTGCAAAGGGGCTGATGCAGGTCCCACAAAAATGGGAATATTGGGTGTTGGGAGAGGTTGATGGGGTGGTGGAGCTTGGGAATCATGAGGGCTTCTTTCTTGATGATAGAGGGGATTTGGGCGGCTTGTGGAAGGGCCAGAGTGAGGGTACTCCGGCACGTGTCCCAGTGTCTCAGGGCTCTTTTGCGTTTTGGCCAGGGCTAGCTGCATTGCATGCATCTCTAGTCCCATCCTTTCAATCTTTTCCATTGCCTCTTTTAGCAACTGGCTCATCGGCCTTTCTTCCTCATTACTATTCTCTGAAGTAGTCATGCTTGTTGCTACCGGTCCTTTGGATCTGGTTTGGTATGAATGTGTTGCCAGAATTCTTTAACAACTAACTGTCTGATATCAGACAACAACAAACTTTGTTAGTGTTAGAGCTTAACAGATTTGATCATAACACATAGAGGATGCAATGCACCTAGGCAGTTAACCGTTTCTATATGCTTTGCTTCAAACAGCATGCGTCATCCCGGCTTGCTCAGTTATCCCCTTTTTATTTGTTTTTGTACTTTCTTTTCTTTCTTTATTAAAAGCGGTCGAATCTTATGGGGATTGCCTACGTATCACGTCCCCGCGTGAATCAGACCAGGCGTAGTTCTGCCTTAAAGTAAAGACACATAGAAATTCTTCCGGAGTCACTTAATTTCATTATCAAAATTTGCTATTACACATTACTTCAAACAAAATAGCAACAGTACAGACTCCAGGGTTTTAAACTTGGTTTGAGGAAAAGAAAACAACATTGGGGAAACAACAAACAAAACAACCAGGACTCGATCAACAACTAATTTTCCAACTTAGGGACCCACGAGGCATCTTTCGGCCCTTTCGCGGCCCTAGGTGTAAGGTCTCTTTGCAAGCCCTTCAACTCGTTCATAATCCGATGGACGCAGCCCATGATGGAAGCAATGAGGTTTTCCCGAGGTGTCTGCTCGCATGCCAAACATTTTAGGTAGATGTAATGCCCGACTTCGTCAATTCTTGCCCGAATGTTGTCCCTTTCTGCGAACAATTGCCTTATCTGTCGGCTTTTTAACCCTAGCGTTTGTGCATTGGCGGCGAGCTGATCCTGGAATATATCCATTTGCCTTTCCATCCTTGTCATTGCATTGTAATAGCGTCTCCGGTCGGCCTGGGCATCTTGTGTTTGCTTGAAGATCCGCTCTTGCAAAGCGGAATTTGTTTCCTTTGCTGCTTTGACGCTCAGTTCACAATTCCTCATGACTTGCTGTAGGCGCTTTCTCCGGGCCATTGTACCTTCTGCCCATTTGGCCTTCATCCTTGCTATGCAAGCCTCTGATAGGTCTAAGTCTACCTGGCTCTGGATGACCTGATTTCTCAAACTGGCTATCAATCTTTCGTCGGAGCAACGCCTTTGTCGGTCGATGTTATTCTTATTGGCTTGGCGAAGCCGGGCCCTCAGGGTTTGGTTTTCTTGGGCTAACTTGTCTTTTTCAGCCTGCTCTTGGGCGACTTGTACGTTGTTTTCGAATACCATCCTTTCCATTTGTCGCTTCAGCTTCCTAATTTCAACCAGGTAACCTTCCTCTTTTGCGAGCCAGTCCCATTGTTCTTGCGATGACTCAACAAAATTTCGGAGGTGAGGCCGTTTGGTTGGCCGTTTTACGATGTTCTTCTTGTTCTGCCAAGTGATATAGGCCGGCGAGACTTCACCCCTAGACAAATCATTTACTCGGGTATTCGCCGTTAAGTACTGGCATTCACTCCATATGCAACGAACTGTCTTTTCAGGAAATTGGCCGTCACTGCTGACCTCGACTGCATAAGTGCTGAGATCTTCGTCCGGGTGTAGTACTTGACATCTTCCCAACTGCCTCATTACCCTGTAAGGGGCATAAGGTTGAATACCCCTGAGTCCCATCAAGAGGAAGTGAGGACCAGTGGCGGGCATGTATATGATTTCTTCCACAGAAAGCCAACCCAAAGTCCAGTTTATTTGGTCTGCGGTGATGACCCGGAGATAGGATATCCATTCTTCAAACCCTCCCGGTGATCGGAAACCTGAAACCCTTAGGCTATAACCCTCGATGCAGCCCCCATTTGTAGACATGTAGCGCATATACTGAGGGTGGTGACACAAGTGTTCGATCATCCACATCTGTAACAACAAATTGCACCCTTCGAAGAAGTCTGCTCCAGCCTTACAAGCCGTGAGGGCTCGGTATATTTCTGACATTATCATGGGAGCAAGGATGCTTTTATCGTTGGTAATCAGGATTTTGACGATTCCAGCCACCTTTAGGTCGATATTTCTATCTTTTCGGGGAAACACCACAAGGCCCAAAAATGCCACCATAAAAGCGAACCGCCTATGCTCATTCCATTTTACCAGATTTCCCCTGCTGCAAACACCACTTTCTGGCTCATTGAATCCTCCTATGCTCCCGTACCTCTGGTATATGAATTGTAGGGTAGAAAAACCTTTATCCAGTTCAGCGTATGGGACTCCTTTGCTTATCTTCAACAGATCCATGAATTTGTGTGAATTCACAGCCCTTGGAGCGATCAGGTATTTGTGTCTCAAACCTTCAGTGACGTCCATGTAACCCGCCATTTCCTCTAAGGTTGGGGTGAGTTCAAAATCTGAGAAACGGAACACGTTGTGGGCCGGATCCCAGAATGTAACCAAAGCCTTTATGATGTCGCACCGAGGCCTGACTTTCAACAAATCAACCAAACCCCCCAGGTGCAGTTTGACCTTGTCTTGCTCTGGCTTTTCCAAATCCTCCCACCATAATCGCACTTCCAGGGGGATTTTGCTTCTAACTGTTATCGGCAAACTTGGACTCATGCTCATTCTGCATGTTTATTGGGGTGATTAAGCGAAGATCCAGACTCATTAGACTCAAATACACAAATCGACACACTATTTTCTAGAAAAACGAAATTTTGGTTGTTTCTGAAAAGTATGATGTTACCTTAAAACTTTCGTTATTTGGTTTGTACCTCTATTTTGAAAGAACAAGTTGAGCCCGATGGGGGTTGCCTACGTATCCCGCACCATGCGAGAATCAAACTGACGTAGTTCGGGCATAAATCGAATTTTGGGGACACCCTATTTTTCTCTTAAAAATGAATCAAAGACTCTTTTTTTCTTTTTTAAAACAAATTAATAAGACACACATTTTTCTTTTTTTCAAAATTCTGGCCGAGCTTTGACCATTTTTGTGACTTTTCAAGAATAAATAAGTAACCCCTTAACCGTTATTCCTCTTCCATTTCCAAACATTCCCGATATTCAGAAACCGGTCAGCATGCAAGCCTTGAAACAAGTAAATGCATAAAGCAAACAGGATGTAGCAGGATGGCCTTTATTCTCAGGTTGCCTGTCCTAGACGGACCCAGCCCCTGTGCTGAGTCCCCTAAGTCAAATGCACATGATGCAAATAAGCGTTCCTACTAGGGATCCGGCATGAAGCTATGTTATGCTAAGCTGTAAAGCCTAGGTGTTTGTTCTAGACCTGGCTTACCCGAGCGGACAACTCGAGCCGAGGATGGGAGCTGTGTACCGGTAACCAAAAGGCCATCCGATTTTGCAACTCCTCCGAATCCTCGTTCTATTTTGGCATATGACACTAACAGAAAGAAGCCACGACCAGCGTGCGCTCCTCAAGAGAGAAGAGAAGGGTTTCGGCACAGTTTATATGTACAGTTCAAACAATATCAAAGCAGTAAAAGCAGCATTTAGCACATTAGGCTCGAAACATGTAATCAAATCAGATAATAAATAAAGCCAAATAATAACAATTACACTAAGCTCGAATTCTTAACCCTGAACCAGTGGTTCTGGGTCACAGTCCCCAGCAGAGTCGCCAGAGCTGTCACACCTCCTTTTTCCGCACCCGCGGGGGCGCAGGGGAGTTTTTCCAATTAAAGGACAATCGAAAGGGGATTTATTTGTTTATTTCAGAGTCGCCACTTGAGAGATTTAGGGTGTCCCAAGTCACCAATTTTAATCCCGAATCGAGGAAAAGAATGACTTTATATTACAGTCTGCGTACCGGAAATCCGGATAAGGAATTCTGTTAACCCGGGAGAAGGTGTTAGGCATTCCCGAGTTCCGTGGTTCTAGCACGGTCGCTCAACTGTTATATTCGGCTTATTTATCTGATTTTTAATACAATCATGAACCTATGTGCCAATTTTATCTTTTATCCGCTTTTATCGTTCACTGTTATTTTCAAGAATTGCAACGTTGTGAAAATATATCTCGAACCACGTTACATCAATGCACCCATGGTTGTTGATATATTTCGACTCGGTTGAGATTTGGATTTGGGTCACATAAATGTGCACCCGAATTAAGGAGAATAAATTATTAAGACGTGCCTAAAGCAACTAGCGTGTTGTTGTTTTGGGTAAGGCCGAAAAATTCGCTAAATGGCCTGTCCCGAATTCTAAGTGTTTTAATGTATATACAGTTAGAGGGCCCCGCAGCTGTGTATATTTTTATTTGACGAGGCTCGTCTCGTTCTACTTTTAAAAGGAATTCGCGACGTCATGGATATGCCTCTCGGATCACGTCACAATCAATGTACCCGTGATTAGAAATACATTTCGAATCCGTCGAGATTTGGATTTGGGTCACATAAATGTGCACCCGAGTTTAAGAAGGTAAGGTTTATTAAAGCGTATCCTAAAGAGACTAACGTGTTGTTATTTTAGGAGGGTTGTGAGATTTGCTAAGCAACCCGTCCTGGAAACTAAATGCTTCAATAATATACATTTAACAAGGGCCCCGCATTTGCACGTTTTGTTTATTTTCATCGAGGCTCATCTCGTTCTTATTTTAAAAGGATATCCTATAGCAACTACGTTTCTTATCGCGTTTGTCCTTATCAATTGAAAACAATAGATAGTCCTAATTAATTACATGATTGCAAGTTGTTTGTAATGACATTCAGAAAAGCTAAAAAAAAAATTTCAGAAATGAGGTTGTATGTACAGTCAGCCGAACAAACAATTATAGGCCCAAATCCAGCCCATGCGTGATAGGCCAGACCTGGGCCTCTGCCTGTTCTACGCGGGCCTACTTGGTTTGCTTCGATTTGGGCTCGACCTTCATGAGGTTGAGGCCCTGAACTGATTCTTTGTTTTGTGAAATGAATTTATCAATTTATGTGACACTATGGCAAAAGGAGAAAGAACTTTAACTAAAACGGATAGCTTTCCTATTTGGCCCACATTAGAGAATATACTACACCATCAGATTGAGTCTGAAATACAACTTATTACACTGGGCATATTTTCCCCTAGCAGTATACATACAGGGCTAGCATTCGTTAACCTACATTGATATACTTAGTATGCAGGCTGCTTCTATTGTCCAAACAAAAATGTAACTATTTCATGACATTTAGAGTAACAGTTCATGTACATATATAAGAAAGAAATCTGCAGGTCCTCTCTTTTGCATTCATGCTCAAACTTTCAGTTACATTTGTGGTATTAATTGTGTACCTGGTATGGAAGACAAAGAAGGAAGGAATGGTCAGCTAGGCAGTATGCAGTAAACACAGCAACAACAGATACACAGCAACAACACAGCAACAACCAACTGAACCAAGTGTCTTCCACAGCCACAGACAACCAACAGTGATCTCCCAGAATACAAGGACTAGCAAATAGTCGAGTGCCAAGCCAGTAATCCCAGGAAAAGTAAAGAAATAGCAGCAGTAACTAAGGGTTCAAATGCAGTAAAACCACCAGTTCAACAACCACAAACAACTCAGTCAATGCAAGCAACAGAACTTGGCCAAGACAGCTTGACCAAAATGCACTCTTATACCACTTTCAGACAGTGTTTGGTTACAATGTCTTACTCAAGCCTCTCTTATGTTTTCAGCCTTTTATTTTAACTCACAAATCTTTCTTAAGACTTAAAGATTCCAGCCTTAAGACTCAAAATTCTCCCTTTTTCTGAAGACTAAAGTCCAGCCCCGTTTAAGTTCTCAAATGGCTTATTTATAAGCCAAAAACCAGTGCAGTTAAGCTGCCTTTTTTGCTGCAACTTGCAGCCTGCCCATACTCTTTAAAGTCCATGCCTAAGTATCTTTTGGTGTCAGCCCCCTTTATTCCCACGCCTGGTTTTGTTTAATCAGGAGTTATGGGCATCATTTTTTATTCAATTTAAGTCCCATACTCTTATGTTTTGTTCCCCATTGGCATTAATTTAATCCCAAATTAGTACCCTACTTGTCAGCTCATTTAAACTAATCATTTTTGTTCTTTGCAAACCCCAGACTACCCTTGCTAGCCCTTGATTATCACTGCCCTGCCCATTGCAGTATCAGGGCACTTTGGGTTTTAACCATTCGATTTCAGAACTGCCCCAGCCTGGCTTTTTAATTGTTTACAAGGTAGTTACAAGCTAATATTCAGGCAATGCCCAATTCAAATCACAATACAGGCCCATTCAGAATATTTGAACATTCAGTCGTAGGAGACTAATCGACGACATTTATCAAGTCGACTACACTAATTATAACGGGTAATAATCAGTCGTTCAAATAAACAACACATACAGGGACCTAAAGGGCATCAGACAATTTTTGTTCAATTACTGGGGCTATATGAATTAACTCGTTTGACGACTAATCTAACTGTCGATCATGTTTATCACAGAGTGTATTCAGAACAAACAGAAGACAATCGACCAAATAAAAGGCCTTTAACAGAGATGGGAGAAACCCGAAATAAAAATAACAACATAACAAACAACACAACAGAACAGGCTGACAACTTAACTTAAAACGAAAGAAAGAAAAACTTACCAAAAGGTTTGAAATCAAACGGACCCAAATCAAACTCGACTTCGAACTTTTGAGGCCGAACAAACTTTAATCAGGGTGTTCTCACATGAGAACACCTTGATTAAGGTCTATTAGACCTCAAACCTATGTCCAAACCGGCCGGATTCCCCAAGTGCATGTGTTCTAAAGTCTGGATTTCCAGATCTGGATTTTTGGGAGTTGTGGGTAGATTCGGACCAAACCAAGTTTGGTTTGGTCACGAGGAAGGTCAGGGGAGTGTCTGGTATGAAGATGGGATGATTTGGCATAGATCCGGGTTCGACTCAAATCTTCAAATGAAGATTCGAGACGAACGAAAGTGATTCGAGGTTCGTGGTTAGTGGATTCGTGTTCAGGGTGGTTGGATGCTTTAGGGGTGTGAAGGGGGTGGTCACCGGCGTTCGTGCCGCCGGGTTTTGGTGGAAAGGAAACCAGGGCGGCGTTAGGGTTTGGGGGTTTCAGGGTTCGGGGAAGGAGATGACTGAAAGGGGGGGGGTTCGGATAGGGGGTGCGGGGTAAAGGGTCAAGTTTATATATGGAAGGGGAAGAGAGATTGGAGCCGTTAGATCAAGTGATCTGAACGGCTTAGATCTATTGGTGGGTAACAGGACGGGGTCGTTTGGTATGGGAACGGGGTCGTTTTGGTTTAGGTGAGGGGTTGGGTTAAACCGGCTAAATAGGTCGGGTCATGAGGGAACCAGGGACCGTTGGATCAATGAGGTTGGACGGCTCAGATTCAACTTGCCTGAAACGGCGTCGTTGAGGTGAGTTGGACAACCTGATCTGGACCGTTCCTTTGAATCAGATCAACGGCTTCAAATGGGGACGCCGATACGACGTCGTTTGAGTCCGTGCCTGGGCAGGCTGGGTTTGGACCGGGTCAGATCGTTGGTTTGGGCCTGTTTTTGTCTTATTTTTTGGGCCCAACTGATTTCAACTTCTTTTGTTTTCCAATTTAAAAAATAAAAATAAAAATAAAAATAATTAATAAAACAAATGAAATTAAAACAAATAACAATATGGCATTTCAACATAATTATCATACCAAGTAAGTTAAATCACAACCTAAAACGGACGATGCACGTATATTTATATTATTTTTTGAATTTTCTCTTAACGCCACATATATTTTTTGTATTTTTGTTTGATAAGGACTAGATGCAAAATGGACAGACTCACAAACGACTAACAACACATGTCACGGAAAGATCGAAAAATTGTACAGCGAAATCATTTGTCACTATTTTTATTTTCTTTTGGAGCGATTGCTCGTAAAGCAAAAAATCACGTGCTTACAAGACCTAAGGGAACCTAGTGCTCTGATACCATGTTGTCACGACCCAAAATCCACTAAGGGTCATGATGGCGCCGGACACCACTGTCAGGAAAGCCAACCAAAATACTTAATTAAATTCTCGTTTTAATAGTTTTGAAAACTATAATTTTCCTTCAATTTTACTAGTAAAAGGTAATCATTTCAAATTTGATATAAATGTTAAGAAGTTAATACGAGATACCCCACAATCATCCCAGAACCCGGTGTCACAAGTGCATGAGCATTTACTAGGGAATGAAACAAAATACAGTAACTGTCCGGAATTCAAAGTGGACAGAAATGAAAATACAGTACAATACTCTGAAGGAGACTCTGCTGGCTATGGGTCGTCTCTATAAATGCAGCTCACCTAAGTCTCCGTATCAACCATGTCACTATGTCACTAAGCCACTAGCAAAACATGAATTTGTGAAACATAAATGCAAAATAAGTGTAGTATGAGTACGAAAACAACGTGTACCTAGTAAGTATCCCGTCTAATCTCGAAAAAGTAGAGATGAGAGGTCGACTTCAACACTTACTAGTGGTCCAATAATAATATACCAATAATATAGTAAATCGTGGATTTTCATAAAGATGGCTGTAACTCAACAACATGAAGCAAGTAAGCAATTCTTTCATTAATAGGAGATTCCCAAATTCATTTTTCATCATTTATACATTTATCTCAAGTCAGGGAGAGCAAATATCAACATCTATAAAACTCAAGGCAAACAATACAAGCATGCACAAATCATGTCGAGGACGTATGGCCCGATCCAACAATATTTAAATTGTGAACTGCTAGAGGGTCGAATGGCGCGAACCATAGATGCATCTATTACCCCTCTCGTGAATCATACATGCGACGCGGTCAAATATAAATAAACACAATAATTAGTCAATCAAGAATTCATCAGGGAACGATTATCCAATGAAAAGTCAATTCTCTTTTAACAATTCGAGAAAATGAAGTTTACTTTTTTAGAAATTTATTTACAAATTCGATGTGATTTAAGCAATTCAAACTGTCAATAAAATTATAAATATTCCAAGTGTAGCATGCTTTTGGGTCCTAGACTACCCGAACTTAAACATAATAGTAGCTCCGCACGGACTCTTATCACCTCGTGCGTACGTAACCCTCATAAATAGGAGCACACATCCAATTAATTCACCTATGGGGACAATTCTCTCTTACAAGGTTAGATAGGAGACTCACCTCGCTTCGAAGTTCCAAAACCGGCTTCCAAGCCCTTCCGACGACTCAAGTCGATGCCCCTATAATCCAAAACTAACCAAATAACGGGAAAACCAATGAAAATATACCCTAATACTCATAACAATTCAATTTATAACAATTCCTAACCCCGATCAAAAGGTTGACAAAATTGCCCTCGGGCCTACGCGCCCGGGTTCCGAAATTTTTCGAATATATACTTTACCCATAACCTTACGAACTCAAATATATAATTCACTCTCAATTCCATACCCAAAATCGCGGTCAAAATCCAAAAATGCCAATCCTTGGTCTTTCCACCAAAATCCCAAGTTTCTACCAATTTTTCTGGCTCAAATCCATAATAATATCATGTATTTAATTCATAAGGGGTGGAATTAACTTACCTCATGTTTGATGATGAAACCCCTGTCTTGAAGCTCTCCAAAAATCGCCCAAACAAGAGTAAAATAGAAGAAAATTGCCAAGACGCCCGATTTAAAGAACCTTTCTGCCTCCAGCATTTCCGCACCTGTGGTCACACGACCGCTTCTGCGGTTTCGCAAGTGCGGCCCCTCTACCGTTCATGCGGTTTCTCACCAGGCTGCCCTTTTCCGCTTCTAGGCCTCAACTACCGCAGGTACAATCCCGCTTCTGCGGCTAATAACCGCATCTGCGGTCCCTTCACTCCTGGCCCAACACCGCATCTGCGTCCTTCCTAGCCGCTTTTACGGCTGCGCACCTACGGCCCAAGTCTCGCAGGTGCGGTTACACCAGAAGGCAGTAGGTTCAGCTCTTCCTCCAAATTCCAATTCGATCCGTTGACCACCCAGAATCTACCCGAGTTCCCAAGGACCCCGTCTAATCATACCAAACAGTCCCATAACATAATGTGGACTTGCTTGAGGCCTCAAATCACATCAAACAACGTTAAAATCACAAATCACACTCCATTTCAAAGTTGAAGAACTTTAGAATTTCAAACATCAACATTCGATGCCGAAACCCGTCAAATCACGTCCGATTGACCTCCAATTTTGCACACAAGTTATATTTGACATTACGGACCTACTCCAACTTCCAGAATCGGAATCCGACCCCGATATCAAAAAGTTTACTTCTGGTCAAACTTCTCAAAAACCTTCAAATTTCTATCTTTAGCCAAATGACTCCAAAATGACCTACAGACCTCCGAATTCACTTCTGACGCTCCTAATACCAGCATCACAGCACGGAGCTATTCCCAAGCTCGGAATCCCAAACGAACCTTGATAACACTGAAATACACTTTAACCCAAACTTATGAAGTTCTTTCCAAAATGATAACTTCCATAATAGGCGCCAAAACGATCCCGGGTCTTCCAAAACCCGATCCGGACATATGCCCAAGTCTAAAATTATCATACAAACCGCTAGAACCTTCGAATCCCGATTGCGAGGTCGTTTACTCAAAAATCTAATATTAGTCAATCCTTTCAACTTAAGGCTTCTGAAATGGGAATTCTCTTTCCAAATCAACTTCGAACTTCCTGAAATTCAATTTCGACCATGAACACAAGTCATAATACCTGATGTGAAGATGCTCATTGCCTCAAACTGCCGAACGACGTGCTAGAGCCCAAAACGACCGGTAGGATTGTTACATTTCACTCCAAATCACAAATTAGATGATGAAATTGAAGACATACTCATGGAATATAGCCAAAACCAAGTAAGAATCACTTACCCTGATCAACTCCACGAAAATTCCCTCAAGAATTGTCTCTCTAGCTCAAAATATGAAGAATGGGTTCAAAACCTTGATTTTGAAATTAATATTATTTGCCCAGATTTTTTTCTTCACGAACGCGACCGACCTCTCACGTTCGTATAGAACAACATAACTACCTCCCAAAGTAACTCCTCGCGAACTTGACGCTTTACCAGCTCAACTCATCGCGAACGCGGCCCTTACCTCGCAAACACGTAGACCAAAGACCTGGGGGTCCCCAGCTGCCTCACTCCTCTTCGCGAACGCGACACCACTCCCGTATTCGCGATGCACACGCAGACCACACCTTCGCGTTCGCGTCCTCTTCTTCGCGAATGTGAAGAACAAAATCTTCCTAACATACATTAACCTTTCACGAACGCGAGGCTCTTCTCGCGAATGTGTAAGAAGAAACCAAAAGAACACAGCAGCAGTCATCACCTATCAACCAAAGTCCAAAAATGATCCATTAACCACCCAAAACTCACCGGAGACCCCCGGGACCTCAACCAAACATACTATCAAGTCCCAAAATATCATACGAACTTAGTCGAACCCTCACCTCAAACAATATCAAAAAACTCGAATTATACACGGATTCAAGCCCAATGAACTTTGAAATTTCCATATTCTACAATCGATGCCGGAACCTACCAAATCACGCCCTATTGACCTCAAATTTTACACATAAGTCATAAATAACACCATGAACCTATTCCAACTTCCGAAAATCCAATCCGATTCTGATATCAAAAAGTTCACTCCCAGTCAAACTCTTTAAAATTCCAACGTTTGCCAATTCAAGCCTAATTCCATCACGGACCACCAAATCACAATTCGGATGCGCTCATAAGTTCAAAATTACCTAATGGAGCTAACGGAACCATCAAAATTCAAATCCGGGGTCATTTACACATAAGTCAACATCCGGTCAACTTTTCCAACTTAAACTTCCAATTAAGAGACTAAGTGTCTCAATTCGCTCCGAAATCACTCCGGACCCGAACCAACGAATCCGATAAGATATATAATAGTTGTAGAACACAGAAGGAACAGAAAATAGGAAAACGAGGATATAACTCTCAAAACGACAGGCCGGGTCGCACAAAGAATGATTTATAAGTGTAAACCCCCACACTGAATGCATATAAGCTTTTTTAGCATAATCATAAAACTAAAAATTCGTGGATTAATTAACAAAAAATTCATAGAGACTCTTACCGTTTTATGTGGAAACAAATAAATAAATAGTTGCCTGACGAGCCAAAAGGGTTTGAGAAGGCCAAATCGTGAAAGTTAAGAAACACCTACCACAACTTGACAAAGAATGAGACATTCGTGCTGATAACATGCTAAGAAACTAAGATTAATGTAACAATATAAAATAAGAAAATAGACAAGAGATGTAGAGAGGAAAGAGAGAACTTTCTTATTTCATCAATTATATATTTTCCAAGTGTATTCAAGTGTTTACAATGTGATGCCCAAACCGATGATGATATTTAGGTACAAAAGGATACCATGAACATGGTTATAACTATTGAGATCATGGGGCAAGATCATGGAGAAAGTTATGGAGGTGTGGGAGTTACAACCATAATGTAAGAAGTAGTGGGAGGTTAATGGAGAAGAGTGTGAGTAACTTCTTTAGGAGTTATAGACATCCACAACATAATGTATATAATATTAATAACAAAATCTATATTTATATAAAAAATAATTCATGCTAAAAATCATGTACAGACAGAGTATATTGTGATATAAAATAGGCTGAAATCAGGGGCAGCCCAATGAATTTTTGGCCTAAAGCCAAATTTTATAAGGGGTCTTAATTTTAAATCTATTTTTCCAGATTTTTTTGGATGCAAAATTATTAATAAGTTTTTTATAATTAATTTCTCCTAATAAGTCTTTCTCAATTGATAATATAGCTAATCCATTTAACCTCTTATGAGACATTGTTAAACTTAGGTAAGATTTTATCTATTCTAATTTTTGACAATTTCTTTCCACTTAAGCAACGGTAACATGAGTTATTAACATTATTCCATAAGCAATATAGGCATTTGGAAAAGAATCAAATCTTTTTATTTGATTGAGTGTATCAATTAAACTGTTATCTTCTAATTGTACTATTTTCCTTAATACATTTAATTCAAAAAATAAATCTAAACTGTCAATATCGAATTGATTATTATGCTTTAAGGAATATTCAAGATTAAAGGCAATATTTTTTCAAATTTCCATCATCTAGTTATCTTAGTTTTTACCACTAAATAGAAAACCAAAAATATTTTCATATGCTTCGAATTGTTCAAATATATTTGAAGTGAAAAAATAGCTTCGTCTACTATATAAAAGTAATCAATGTTTAACTTAGGAGACATCTTTATTTTTTCCCCGGAGAATCCTACTGCTTAGCTTTCAATTTGCCTATGACCATCAAATGAAATGTGAATAACCCGTCCTCTAAAGGATTTCTCGAAAGATTTTGAGATTTCATTATCAACATCCTCATCAAATTGTTACTTCTTATATATAACACGTTTCTTACGAAATTCGGGTTCGATATTTATTTTAAGTGCAATTTTCTTTGGAAAAATCATAACAGTTACAAATTCTTGTTCTCTATATTTGTTAAAGAAAGAAATCAAATTTTTTCACTTCACAAATTGTTTTTAAACTTATACATAACCTATTAGCTGTAACAAAAAATGGATTCTCTATAAATGTGGAGCCTAAATCAATTGATTTACTTGCTTCATGAAAGGGTCGGCCCCTGCCCGAAATCTTGAACTTTACAGCTAAGTTGACATCTCTTATTACATGAGTATATTGCAGATACCATACAGTCACCTGCAATGTTTTACACCTCATGAATACGTTGACTACGTTAGTATAACCACATTATCAATTTCCTAGGTTAGTACTATTACACGTGCAACCTTTTTTCTAGAAGTGTTATTCACATGAGATGGAGTTACTTCTACTACAACTTCTCGCCGCATAAGGAAGAAGAAAACAAAAGAATTGGATAGAAATATACGAAAGCTCTGCTGTGCTATGTGCAGGGGCGAAACAAAAAGATAGCCTATAATTCTATCGTACTCAATAATGTTGGTCCAAATTTTATATTTAAAGCTTTAATATATATATATATATAAGTTAAATAAAAAATTCAATTATTGATAATTTATATCTTTATTCTTAAATTTAAAATTCATAAGACTCAAATTTTAGTTTCGCCTTTAACTATGTTAGTGAGATGCGGCGGGCTGTGCATGTCCACATACATAAAAAAACTTACCTGTCCGAGAAGGATCGTAGGCTAGAGTTGGCTAAAGTAGAGACACGTTCTTGGAATAAATGCCACATATATACTCATTGAAATACTTAAATCGCTTTTTTTAATTAGGAGAGAGGTCATTTAAAATCCGTTGGTTGTAAAAAGAGGCAAATCCAAAGGTGTTGTCATAGACGCCAACAGAAAGATATGGTTACTACAGCTCAATTTTGTCAGATATATTGCTCGGAGTTTCCGATGATTTTGGAAAAGGGAATCAAATCAACTGCCTACTTTATATAACATTCTTTTCGTTTAAATCCATTGTAAGATGAAAGATATTTTTTTATATTTAGGATCACTTTAATTTTATATTTTCAATTTTATTCTTAATAATATGATTTTATGGTCATAGATTATAGATTCAAAAAAAGAAATCTACTTTCTTTGGAATTTTGTGCTCAGCTAATCATAATCACATGAAATAAAGCGGAAGGACAATAAATCTACGAGACGCGGCGTCATAGTATCGACAAATATATAGAAAGTCTATTTATGACCTCACAACCTGATAGTATCTAACATGGTTCTTGATGTATATATAAATGGATATATATCTTCAATTTGATTGACCCTTCGACAACAGAAAGATTGTCCTTTGGAATGCCTAATCATTTCTTCAAGAGACGAGAAGTTTTATTGTGTCTTACGCAACTTATATTAGTTGTATTAGACTCATTTTTGTTTCACAAATTTGTGAACCCTAGTCTTACACTTCTGGGTCCACAAAAAATGTGGGTCCACAAATGTAAGACAAAAAGGATATCTCATACAATTAGTGTTAGTTGTATGAGACACAAAATAAAAAATTTCCCAAAGGAACAATCTCCCCTTCTATTGACATCATGATCTTAGTAAGTATTCGGTTTCCTTGATTTCATCTAGCTCCTATCTATTTTATTGCATTTCTCATTTGTTTAAACTACTAAGTACTATATAGCCACCATTTGTTGTTTCTTCATCTGATTCTCGATCTCTTTAAATGTTGTATCTGGTCATTCCGTGATTCCCAATTCACAATATCATAGCTACGTGATAGTGCATCAATATTTTTATATCCTTTTACTACGTTGATGTTGGATGCAGTGGCGGAGCCACAGACGGTCTCGGTACCTGACACTTTTGTCGGAAAATTATACTCTGTAGTTAGGTAAAAAAAATTCTTTTTGTATATATATATATATATATACTTCTTTATATTTTGGCCCTCCTTGATGAAAATTTTAGCTTCGTTATTGGTTCGATGTATGGTATATAAGATTTACAGAGCTAAACATAATTTAATTTAATTCATCAAAGACATGAATATTCATAAGGATGCTAGCTAAGTGAGTGTTTCAAAGGGAAGAAGAACATAACATTTTGGTTGCGTGTATTCTGAATAGCTATTTAATCAACTTTCAAATTCAAATTGGGAAGTAAATTAATAAGAGCACTTCTGGTATGCAGGGGGGATCTACATAATAAAATTGAGTTTACGTGAACCCATGGTCTTTCTAATAAATCAAATATTCTGTGTATATAATTCACAGAAATTGTCTAATATTATCTTCTGGCATCCATATTTTAAAACAGTTATGGTTCACTGGTTGGATGGTTGGTCTTATTTCCCTAAGGTCAAGGGATCAAATCCACTTGTACTTTGTTCTCGTACGATTTTCTTTTTCCTTTATTTCTTCCTTTCATTTGTTTTCCAACGCACATGCTACTCAATAATCCTTATTTTTCTTTTTCAGTTTTTCCTAATATCTATTATTACCTCATCCCAATTTATGCCTACCCCCGTTCCAATTGCTATTTCTCAAGTAATTTTTCTCTTTATCCTTTTTGCTTCTTAGTTTTTATAAATTGCTTTTACCTCAAGAAATTTTGAACTGTTAGCATAGTTTCTTAATGAATATTTTAGTTGTGGCAAATTATTGATTGAACAATAAATTATACAATGAACTTGCTTAAATATTTTGGTTTCAATCAAATTATTGAATTTTTGTCTATAATTTTTTTTATTATAGCATATAGTTTATTTTTGTAAGCGATTCCCATATAAAGAATTAGTCATATATTAATAACTTTTTGACATTTCCCGTGCTTCTTTTTGCACAAATTTTAATTTTTGTATCAAATTGTCATTAGCAGTCTATTTTACCTCTTTGTTTTAAATATCAATGGTAAGAATTGAATGGTTTAAAAAATATATTGTATATCTTTTTGAATGATATTCAATAAAATTATAAGCTATAAATCACCAAATATTTTCACATAGATTGACATTATTGACAAGCACCACATTTACGTTACAGTAGGTAGTGCACACATGGTTTCAAAATACTGGATCCGCCTTTACTTGTATGTGGTCTATTGCTTTGCTAACTCCTTATTAATAAGGAGCACTTTCTCTTCACTGGGACTTACACTCCCCGAATTCAGATTTAGTCGGATGTATGAGACACCCGTGGGGGGGGGGGGGTACAAATAAAAGAAATTTGCTAACTCCTTTGGACTCCTTTGGAGAGAACTAGGGGGCTCGAGAAATTAACTTGTATTGTTAGTTTTTTTCCTTTCTCTTGTAATTGATTCAAATTTAAGCTCATGACAAAGAAACCCTAAGATCTTAATATAGTTTTTCTAATTAAACCTGCTTACCTACAATAAGCTCAAGTGTTCATTTGACTGATCAGACAGAGGCAAATGCTCGAAGCACTAACAAAGCGGGTGGGTCGGGTCAAAAACACGGCTAGTCGTTCTTTGTCGGAAAACTCTTCGTGTTTCCAGTCAAAGAGGGGCAGCTGTAAGCACGTGATTTTTGACCCTCCCCGAGAATTTTCACATTTTTAGCATGAATATGTGAAATTGGGTCTAGTATAGCTATTTTAACTATTTTTACTTTATTTCGTTGCAAAAAGAAAATTTCAAAAAATATATATATAAATTTTAGTTTATGTATTTCTCATAAACTTGAAAAATACAAAAATTGCACTTTATTTTTGTACCTTATATAATTTCGAAAAAATACAAAAATAATAATTCTATTAAAGTTTTATAGGCATTTTTAACTTTGAAAAAATACAAAAATATTACCTCATATTTTATCTTAATATTTTAAAACGAAAATTACAAAAAAAATAGTTTTATTAATATTTTGTAGCTATTTTAAACCTTGAAAAATATTTAAAAAGATATAGTTTTGTTTAAATACTAGTCTTATTTTTGGTAGTTATTTTGCTTACATAGGACTAGTTAAGCAACGTGTTCCTATTTCTCGGGTCCGGGCAAAAGAATAATATTCGGGTTTAAACTACCCGGTTTTAGGCCTAATTTTCGGACCTAGCCCATAATAAACCGTGTCCAGGACACATGGGGAACCCCACCACGCGTGGGGGACATATGCCTCGAACCCCACCACGCGTGGGCTCATTTTTCTGGGCAAAACCCAGTGCAAAACACGGACAAAAGCATAAAAGGACAGGGGGGAATTAAAAAAGGAAAGAACTTTGGGAAATTTGGAAAGAAAACATGTACTGTTTATCTTCTTCTTAAGAAGAAGAAGCAGAAGGAACCAAAAGAAAAAAAGGACGGACGAAAAAAGAACCAGGAGGACTTTTTGAATTTTGAAAGGAAAAGACCACTGTTCACGCTTCTTCTTCATAAAAGAAGAAGAAGCAAAAGCCTAGACATTCCGGGGACTCCCCCATCGTCAAGACCATAACAACCTCTCCTCCGTCGCACCCAGTCCGTCGACCACCCTCCTCCTCCATCACTCTCGACAAACCACCATGGTTACCCAAACCAGTCCATAACCATCGTCGTCAACCCGTTGCGAGCTTCCCCCGTCGACCAAGCATCACCACCGTTCGACCCCGTCAACAAACACCCAAAACCCTACTGCCCGTTACCATTCCCTCTGTCACCCTCACAACGAAAACCAGCAAAACCACGTCCAAACACCTACCAAAACCCACCTCCGACTAGCCTCACCAGTCGACTACCGAGTGTCCGTCAACCACCAGTCTTCTCCCTCGTCGTCACTGTCACCCCAGCACCCCGACTAACAGCGACAACCCATCGCCGCAGCCCAACTCCTCATCGCCTTACCACCGTCCGAACCCCAGCAGCACTCATCGACGACCCGTCAAGCAGCAGCCATCGCTGCTACGTCGTCCAACCACCCCCCATCGTCAACTGTCCAACGACCCCTTTGTTGTTGCGTCGCTGCGTTGCTGAGTAGCTCAGTCTTTGCTTCAGTCCGGTGAGGTTGTTTTGTTCGTCGAGGTCCGGCGCGTCGAGTTTGTTCGGTGAGGTCGACGTTGAGGTTTGGTCCATGGCTCTATGCGTTTCTGTTTATTCAGGTTAGTAAGCCTCGATGTATTGGATTAATGAAATTTTACGTTCAATGTTTGAAGTTGCAATATATCAATTGATATGATAATTTTCTGCTTATGTTTCACCGTATGCATTTTAGTTCATTTTTGTGTTATGTTATTATTGATTACTTGATGTCATTTGATTTAGTTGTATTAGTAGTCCCAAGATTAGTATTGTTATTATTTACGTTCAATGTGTTATGTTATTATTGTCTTAGTTTATTTGGACAAAATTAGTATTAGTACCTGTTGTTGCTACGCCCGAAACACTCATTCGCTTAACTTCTTTTAGCAAATCTTGACAAGTTATGAGATTGTAGTTGTGAAGAAGCCGTAAGGTTTAGCATTGTTAAAGGCGTTAAAATGGCATCCTTTAAAAATAAATAAATAATTTAAAAATAAAATAAAATAATAAATAATAAAAAAAAAATAAAAAGAGACGAGCTTCGCTAAATAAAAATATACAAATTGCGGAGCCCTCGCAAAATATATGTGTTAAATACTTAGATTCCGGGACGGGCCGTTTAGTAAATTTCACGGCCCTACCCCAAAATAATAATGCGCTAGTTGCTTTAGGCGCGTGTTTAATAATTTACCTTCTTAAGCTCGGGTGTGCATTTCATGCGACCCAAATCCAAATCCCAAAACGTCAAATAAGATATGTTCCGGATTGTGGGTGCATTTCATGTGACGCAGTCCAAAGACATGTTTTAAGCGATGTTCACATTCTTAATAATAATAATTAATAAAGCGGTTAAAAGATAAAATTTGCACATGGTTCATAATTGTATTAAAAATCAGATAAATAAGCCGAATATAACAGTTGAGCGACCGTGCTAGAACCACGGAACTCGGGAATGCCTAACACCTTCTCCCGGGTTAACAGAATTCCTTATCCGGATTTCTGGTACGCAGACTGTAATATAGAGTCATTATTTTCCTCGATTCGGGATTAAAATTGGTGACTTGGGACACCCTAAATCTCCCAAGTGGCGACTCTGAAATAATTAAACCAATCCCGTTTTGATTGTCCTTTAATTGGAAAAAACTCCCCTGCGCCCCCTCGGGCGCGGAAAAAGGAGGTGTGACAGCTCTGGCGACTCTGCTGGGGATTGGGACCCAGAACCACTGGTTCAGGGTTAAGAATTCGAGCTTAGAATAATTGTTATTATTTGGATTTATTTATTATCTGATTTTTACATGTTTGAGCCTAATGTGCTAAATGTTGCTTTTACTGCTTTGATATTACGTGAACTGTATATAAACTGTGCCGAAACCCCTATACTTTCTGAGTCTTCTAAATCATGAAGAAGGGCATACTTCGTATGACTTCTTTTCTGTATAGTGTCAAATCCCAATTTAGAACGAGGTTCGGATAAGTTGCTAAGCCGGTGAAGCTTCTGTATTCCCGGTACGCTGCCCCCCCTCGGCTCGAGCTGTCCGCTCGGGTAAGCCAGGTCTAGAACAAACACCCAGGTTCTGAACCTAGTATAACAAAGCCACATGCCGGATCCCTAGTAGGAACGTTTATTTGCATCATGTGCATTTGACCTAGGGGACTCAACACAGGGGTTGGGTCCGTCTAGGACAAGCAACCTGAAAATAATAGACAATCTTTCGGCATCCTATGTGCTACATGTTGTATTTAGTCAAGGGCGTATGGGTCATTGGGTCATTTCCAGCATGATGTTATTTTAATCAAAGCATGGGGAACATTTGTGGAATCCAAGAAGCCTTGGAATTCCCTATGTCCCCCACGCTTGCTTTTTGGGAAAGCACATGGGGAACATTTGTGGAATCCAAGAAGTCTTGGAATTCCCATATGTCCCCCACGCTTCATATGTTGGGAAAAGCGCATGGGGAGCTTTTGCGGAATCCAAGGAGTCTTGGAAATCATTATGTCCCCCATGCCACATTTTTGAAAATATATATGTATATATATAAAATTAAAAAACAAAAAAACATTGGAAATTCAAAAGAAAAAAAAAGATTTTGTACGTTTCCACAAATTAGAAAATTGTGAAAGATGAAAATGACACCGTAGAGATATGCTACTTATTTTAGAAGAAAGAAAAACCAATGTCCAAGTAGTGTCGAAACTCTGTCGAAATTTTGAGAATACATATGTCTTATTAGTTTGTTTTATTAAAAAAAAAAGAGCATTAATAGAAAGGAAAATTGTTTGTCTTGCCATAAAAAAAAAAAGTCTTGTTTTAAAAATATGTGTTATTTATTTGTTTATGAAAATGACAAAATTAAAATAATCCAAAAATATTTTCTTCATTATTAGCTTCTCTAGGAAGTCTTTCTAATTGTTTTCAAAAAATAATATAATATAAAATAAAAAAAAACATTTTGATTCTCTTTCAGGAGTTGAAAAGAAAATTCAAAATCCAAAAAAAAAAAAATATTTTGAGAAGTATTTCTTTTATTAAAAGCAAAATTCCGAATAAAGGAAAAAAAGAGAACAAATGAAAATTCGAGAATATGTCTTAGAAGTGTTTCTTATAAAAAGAAAATCAATCAAAAATGCTTCCTTTCTTCTTTTAAAGTAGTTCTTTTGCCCGAACTACGCGGGTTTGATTCTCACCGGATGTGAGATACGTAGGCAACCCTCATCGGGTCCAACCCCACCTTTTGCTAAAATAGCCAAAAATCAAAAAATTTAATCTTGTTATAAATAAGTCGGGTGATGTCCAAACCACCTTTTGCTAAAAAGCCAAAAAAAAACAAATAATAATAATAATAACAAAAAATACATGTCAAATTTTAGTTTTGTCATAAAGAAGTCTGGTGACGCTATTTTATCAAGACATAGCCGAATGTTCCCGAAAGGGACACCGGAAGGCTGACTTTGCATAAACAGCCACCTTTGGGGTCATTTTCAGATTTGGTCCAGTTGACCCACATAGCCTTAAAAATCTTCGTCCCCGAGACGTTGACAGGCCGTGCTTGCAATATTGAGTTTTCTAATTTGAAAAACGACAAAAGAGTCATAAATAAGTCAGGTGATGTTGTTTTGTCATAAATAGCCGAATGTTCCCGAAAGGGACGCCGGAAGGCTGACTTTGCATAAATAGCCACCTTCGGGTCATGTTTAGAATTTTTGGTCTAAGTTGACCCACACAGCCTTATAAATCTTCGTCCCCGAGGCGCTGAAGGGCCGTGTTTACAACGCCAAGTTTTTTATTGTAATTTGAAAAGAAAAAAAATCAAAGAGTCAGCGGTCATGTGAATACCGTCTTTTGTCATAATAAGCCGAGCCAGCTTCGGCCGCATCTTAAACCGTTCTTGCCGAAATAGCCTTAGAGTATCTTTCAGTTGTCGAAAGGTTATTTTCGTAAAAAGAACGGACAAGTTTGTAAAAGTGTCATAAAATAATCCTCCCCGGCCTCAAAATTCATGTGAAATTTGGAAGGGGCCACATTGGCAAAAAAAAAACCATTTGGTTGCATTTGTCGAACAGAGAAAGGGAGTTAGCCTTTTGTTTTTGAGTTTATAAATCTTTTGATTAAAATAGGCGGGTTGTTTGATTTTCAAGTTTGTAGGTCATCTTCAAACCTTTGAAACCCAGTTTGTTCTAATATGAAAAAGGTTTAGTATTGTTTATCTTTTAATGGTCCGAACTACGCAAGGTCTGATTCATGCGGGGTCATGATACGTAGGCAATCTCCATAAGATTCGACCACAACAAAAAAATAAAAAAAAAATAATAAGAAAAAAGAGAAAAGAAAAAAGAATGAAAAATCTAAAGAAAAAGAAAATACAAAATATAATAAAATACAGGGGTTCCCAAAGTACTTCAAAGGGGCAAATAAGCAAGCCGGGATGACGCATGTTGTTTGAAGCAAAGCATGTTAGGAACCGTTAACTGCCTAGGGGCATTGCATCCTCAATGTGTTGTTATCAAATCTTTTAAACTCTAAACGCTAACAAGTTTGTTGTTTTCCGAATCTCAAACAGTTAGTTGTTAAAGAATTCTGGCAACACACCCTTACCAAACTAGATCCAAAAGACCGATAACAACAAGCATGACTACTTCAGAGAATAGTACCGAGGAAGAAAGGCCGATGAGCCAGTTGTTAAAGGAAGCGATGGGAAAGATAGAAAGGATGGGACTAGAGATGAATGCAATGCAGCTAGCTCTAGCCAAAGCACAAAAGAGCCCTGAGCCATTGGGGCACATGCCGGAATACCCTCACTCCGGCCCTTCAACAAGCCTCCCAAATCCCCATTACCATCAAGAAAGAAGCCCTCATGATTCCCAGGCTCCGCCACCCCATCAACCTCTCCCCACACCCGATATTCCCACTCTTGTGGGACCCACATCATCCCCCTTGTACAGAACGACCAGTGAGCCATTGTTTCAGGCTCACGATACCCAATACTATCCCCCTGAGCCTACATTCCATGCACCCGAACCACAGGCTTACAATCCCCATTTGGAAGTACCGGCAGAGGTTGAGAAGCCGGTTAAGGCCCCTGAACAGGATGAAGTGTTGAGAAAGTTCAAAAGCCTGGAGCAATCCTTCAGGAACTTGCACGGGCTGGGCAATCAAGTCAGCGTGGCATACAAAGATCTGTGCCCTTTCCCAGATGTCCAACTCCCGGCTGGGTTCAAGATGCCCAAGTTTGATTTATATGAGGGGCACGGCGATCCCATGGCACATTTGCGGGGATTCTGTAGCAAAATGAGAGGGGCAGGAGGCAAGGATGAGCTTTTGATAGCTTATTTCGGCCAAAGTCTGAGTGGATCTGCACTGGAATGGTATACCAGGCAAGATTTCAGCAGGTGGTACACGTGGGATGATCTGGCGCAGGCTTTTGCAGGTCATTTCCAGTACAACCTGGAGATAGTCCCTGACCGTCTCACGTTATTGAGAACTGGGAAGAAACCCGGAGAAAGTTTTCGCGAGTTCGGGTTCCGCTGGAGAGAACAAGCAGCCAGAGTTGATCCTCCCATGAGAGAGGGAGAAATGGTGGACTACTTCCTGCAGACACTGGATCCAACTTACTTTGGTCACTTGGTGACGACGGTTGGGAAATCCTTCAATGAAGTAGTAAAGATAGGGGTCATGATAGAGGAGGGTCTGAGGTCTGACAAAATCCTGAATTACTCAGCGCTCAAGGCAACGACCCAAGCTATTCAGAATGACACGGGAGGTGCCCTGGGAAGGAGGAAGAAAGAAGAAATTGCCACGATCGAGGCAAGCCGTGGGTCCAGGTCTGGTAAGCCATACTACAACCAACCCAGACCCCACGAACCAAGCCACCCATATAGCCCACCTCAACACCACTATTCACCTCAAGAACCACACTTCCCCGTGCACCAAGCTCAAACATATACTCGGCCTCCGGTTCGCCCGCAATGGCGCGTGTCAGCTCCCCAGAACACACATACACCACCGCAAAACACCTATCCACCGCCGAGAGCCTACAAGAACCCTCCAGGGGTAGGTTTCCGGGGAAAGCAGGCTTTCAGAAATGAAAGAATCCAAAGAACATTCACTGAGTTGGGGGAAACCTATACTGTCGTGTTCCACAAATTAAGGCAATTAGGTTTGTTGAGTCCTGTTGAGCCCCGATTGCCAAATCCCCTTCCCAAAAATACGGACCACTCGGTGAGCTGTGAGTATTGTTCGGGGGCTCCCGGACATGATACCGAGAAGTGTTGGAAGTTGAAACATGCAGTACAGAATCTTATTGACACCAACAAGATTGAGGTTCAGACACCAGAGGCTGAAAGCAAAGATTCCTTATTTTGAAAGCAAAGATCAACAATTGAATGGCCACTCCTCTTCTTATACGAAGGGAGTCTTGGTAGTGGGCTCTGATTTTCTTTTGCTGTTTGGATTATTCCAGGGTTGTAATCCTGATTTTTCTTATGTTCGCCAAAGTGTGAAACCTTGCTATCCCGTATTTTAATAAAGTGAAAGTTTTTTTTCCTCATTCCTTATTTTGTTTAATTTCTCTCTTCTGAATAGTTCTCTTTTTGCTGGTTCTAATGACATGGCATGAACAACGGATCTTCAACCTAGTCTAAAAAATCAATCCGATTTCGAACTTATAGTACAAGATTCTGATGAAAAGTCGGAATACGACAAGGATGAGGCCTCCGAAGAAATTAACAGAGAGTTGAGCCAATTAAAAAAAAAAAAAAATTTGCTGTCAATCTAGGGGATGCGGATGGCATCAGGGAAGCTAAGATAAACATCCATATGGAACCAAACATCAGGGAAGAACTAATCAAAGCACTCACTGAATTCAAAACATTTTGCATGGTCATACGACGACATGCCGGGTTGAAACACCAATTTAGTGGTTCAAAAATTGCCCACTGACCCGGCATTTCCCCCCGTCAAGCAGAATTAAGAAAGTCCAAAACTGACGTAAGTGTGAAGATTAAGGAAGAAGTAACCAAACATTTGAATGATAAGGTTATTCGGGTTGCTCGATATCCTGATCCTGGTGTGTGTTGATTATTGCAATCTAAACAGAGCAAGCCCAATGACTCTTTGTGATCAACAAATATCGAAGGGAAATGCGTCGACATGGTTATCAATTCTGACACAGTCAAGAGATATTATGTATGGTTGTAGTTGTTGTTTGTTGTATTTAGCATTTATCAGAGAATGAAATGACGGAGGCAATTCTTTCTTCTATCCAAACACTTTAACCTTTGCTTCCCCTTTTTGAGCCTTATTTATTCTTTCATACCCCTCTTTTGGAATCAGTAATGAAAATGAAAGGAAGAAAAAGTAATGATAATAAGAACAAAATAAAAGTAAAAAAAAAAAGAAAAAAAAACAAAAAAAATTAAAAAAAAAAAAAAATCCCCAAGCAAGAAAAACTGGGGCAGAAGTTGATTCCAAGAGTTGTAATGTTTTACCCATCAAAATCATTTTGAACCTCTTGTTACCCCTTTCTTTTAACCATACACGAAAACCCATATTGATGTCCAAAAAAGACCTCCCGATTAGTAACTGAGAAGTGCTAAGTCAATGCAAATGGATGTCGGGGATAACACGCTGATCCCCAGCCAAGAAGAAGATCACAAGCTGGAAATGAATTGATAGCCGAAAGAATCCCCAACAGAAAGTCATATCGGCATCACTCCGATCCCTAGTTGAAAAATAAAATAAAATGAGAGAGTCTTATCGGCGAAAACCTTCACAGGCACCATAAGGCGACGAGAGTTGAGAGAAACGAGAGAGTCTTATTAGTGAAAACCCTTCGAAGGGCACTATGAGGCGACAAGACAAGATTGACGGGAAGGATCCGCATTTGGCAAAGAGTTGAGTGCATGTTTATCCTCAGCAACATGAGGCCGTCCGAAGGGTTGATTGATACAAATCGACTGGGTTGATTAATCCGGAATGCGTGACATGTTCGTTGGGATCGGTTATATCATTCAGATAAGTTCTTTTCTTTCTTTTTCCCCAGCATTTGTTCAGAAAGACTTCTTCTTTTTCTATTTTTTGAAATTCTTCACTTTTTCATTTCTTGGTTTAAAGATTTTACCTCCCCAACAGTTTATTTTTGAAAAGGATTTTCAGAGCTTGCTACCAGTTGCCGAAATGATGCAGAGCAAAATGCGAATAGGACATGCCAAAGATAAGACGATAAAGTGAAAAGAAGTTGGTCGCAAGACCAAATGTTGAATGGGTCTAGATCCCAAGAGGACCAAATTTCCAAGGGTAGCCGGAGGAAAACAGGAAAACAACAGTTGAGAAAATAAAAGGAAAATTCATTCCCAGCAAAATAACCCCCAGCAAGTTTGATAGTGTAATGAAGCACAAAGCGGGGGAGAGAGGAAAGGAGAAACCATCCCCAGCAGGAGTGGCACGACCACTCACCACCGCGTTTTAAAACTAACAAAATTTTGTTTGATTTGAAGCAGGTAACGGCAATGTCATTGATGCAAAAACTGCGTGCCACAAGGGATATTATCAAACTGGGGCAGAAAATTTTCCTACCATTTAGAAAATTTTCTGGAAGTCAGCTGATAACATTTTATCCCCAACAGGTAAGTAAAGAATTCCCCAACAAATAATAATAATAATAATAAATAGAAAAAAAATATATAAATAAATGGGGAAGGTAGAAAGGGAAAATTCATCCCAACAAGTATTCAAGGTAAGACATCTTCAAGTCTTAAGGATATTTTGGGTTCATCCGCCCTCGAATAGGATATTTTGGGTTCATCCGCCCTCGAATAGGATATTTTGGGTTCATCCGCCCTCGAATAGGATATTTTGGGTTCATCCGCCCTCGAATAGGATATTTTGGGTTCATCCGCCCTCGAATAGGATATTTTGGGTTCATCCGCCCTCGAATAGGATATTTTGGGTTCATCCGCCCTCGAATAGGATATTTTGGGTTCATCCGCCCTCGAATAGGATATTTTGGGTTCATCCGCCCTCGAATAGGATATTTTGGGTTCATCCGCCCTCGAATAGGATATTTTGGGTTCATCCGCCCTCGAATAGGATATTTTGGGTTCATCCGCCCTCGAATAGGATATTTTGGGTTCATCCGCCCTCGAATAGGATATTTTGGGTTCATCCGCCCTCGAATAGGATATTTTGGGTTCATCCGCCCTCGAATAGGATATTTTGGGTTCATCCGCCCTCGAATAGGATACTTTGGGTCCATCCGCCCTCGAATAGGATATTTTGGGTGCATCCGCCCTCGAATAGGATATTTTGGGTTCATCCGCCCTCGAATAGGATATTTTGGGTTCATCCGCCCTCGAATAGGATATTTTGGGTTCATCCGCCCTCGAATAGGATATTTTGGGTTCATCCGCCCTCGAATAGGATACTTTGGGTTCATCCGCCCTCGAATAGGATACTTTGGGTTCATCCGCCCTCGAATAGGATACTTTGGGTTCATCCGCCCTCGAATAGGATACTTTGGGTTCATCCGCCCTCGAATAGGATACTTTGGGTTCATCCGCCCTCGAATAGGATATTTTGGGTCCATCCACCCTCGAATAGGATATTTTGGGTTCATCCGCCCTCGAATAGGATATTTTGGGTTCATCCGCCCTCGAATAGGATACTTTGGGTTCATCCGCCCTCGAATAGGATACTTTGGGTTCATCCGCCCTCGAATAGGATACTTTGGGTTCATCCGCCCTCGAATAGGATATTTTGGGTCCATCCGCCCTCGAATAGGATATTTTGGGTCCATCCGCCCTCGAATAGGATATTTTGGGTTCATCCGCCCTCGAATAGGATATTTTGGGTTCATCCGCCCTCGAATAGGATATTTTGGGTTCATCCGCCCTCGAATAGGATATTTTGGGTTCATCCGCCCTCGAATAGGATACTTTGGGTTCATCCGCCCTCGAATAGGATACTTTGGGTTCATCCGCCCTCGAATAGGATACTTTGGGTTCATCCGCCCTCGAATAGGATATTTTGGGTCCATCCGCCCTCGAATAGGATATTTTGGGTCCATCCGCCCTCGAATAGGATATTTTGGGTCCATCCGCCCTCGAATAGGATATTTTGGGTTCATCCGCCCTCGAATAGGATATTTTGGATTCATCCGCCCTCGAATAGGATACTTTGGGTTCATCCGCCCTCGAATAGGATACTTTGGGTTCATCCGCCCTCGAATAGGATACTTTGGGTTCATCCGCCCTCGAATAGGATACTTTGGGTTCATCCGCCCTCGAATAGGATACTTTGGGTTCATCCGCCCTCGAATAGGATAATTTGGGTCCATCCGCCCTCGAATAGGATATTTTGGGTCCATCCGCCCTCGAATAGGATATTTTGGGTCCATCCGCCCTCGAATAGGATATTTTGGGTCCATCCGCCCTCGAATAGGATATTTTGGGTTCATCCGCCCTCGAATAGTATATTTTGGGTCCATCCGCCCTCGAATAGGATATTTTGGGTTCATCCGCCCTCGAATAGGATATTTTGGGTTCATCCGCCCTCGAATAGGATATTTTGGGTTCATCCGCCCTCGAATAGGATATTTTGGGTTCATCCGCCCTCGAATAGGATATTTTGGGTTCATCCGCCCTCGAATAGGATATTTTGGGTTCATCCGCCCTCGAATAGGATATTTTGGGTTCATCCGCCCTCGAATAGGATATTTTGGGTTCATCCGCCCTCGAATAGGATATTTTGGGTTCATCCGCCCTCGAATAGGATATTTTGGGTTCATCCGCCCTCGAATAGGATATTTTGGGTTCATCCGCCCTCGAATAGGATATTTTGGGTTCATCCGCCCTCGAATAGGATACTTTGGGTTCATCCGCCCTCGAATAGGATACTTTGGGTTCATCCGCCCTCGAATAGGATACTTTGGGTTCATCCGCCCTCGAATAGGATATTTTGGGTCCATCTGCCCTCGAATAGGATATTTTGGGTCCATCCGCCCTCGAATAGGATATTTTGGGTTCATCCGCCCTCGAATAGGATACTTTGGGTTCATCCGCCCTCGAATAGGATATTTTGGGTTCATCCGCCCTCGAATAGGATATTTTGGGTTCATCCGCCCTCGAATAGGATACTTTGGGTTCATCCGCCCTCGAATAGGATACTTTGGGTTCATCCGCCCTCGAATAGGATATTTTGGGTCCATCCGCCCTCGAATAGGATATTTTGGGTCCATCCGCCCTCGAATAGGATATTTTGGGTCCATCCGCCCTCGAATAGGATATTTTGGGTTCATCCGCCCTCGAATAGGATATTTTGGATTCATCCGCCCTCGAATAGGATACTTTGGGTTCATCCGCCCTCGAATAGGATACTTTGGGTTCATCCGCCCTCGAATAGGATACTTTGGGTTCATCCGCCCTCGAATAGGATACTTTGGGTTCATCCGCCCTCGAATAGGATACTTTGGGTTCATCCGCCCTCGAATAGGATAATTTGGGTCCATCCGCCCTCGAATAGGATATTTTGGGTCCATCCGCCCTCGAATAGGATATTTTGGGTCCATCCGCCCTCGAATAGGATATTTTGGGTCCATCCGCCCTCGAATAGGATATTTTGGGTTCATCCGCCCTCGAATAGTATATTTTGGGTCCATCCGCCCTCGAATAGGATATTTTGGGTTCATCCGCCCTCGAATAGGATATTTTGGGTTCATCCGCCCTCGAATAGGATATTTTGGGTTCATCCGCCCTCGAATAGGATATTTTGGGTTCATCCGCCCTCGAATAGGATATTTTGGGTTCATCCGCCCTCGAATAGGATATTTTGGGTTCATCCGCCCTCGAATAGGATATTTTGGGTTCATCCGCCCTCGAATAGGATAATTTGGGTCCATCCGCCCTCGAATAGGATATTTTGGGTCCATCCGCCCTCGAATAGGATATTTTGGGTCCATCCGCCCTCGAATAGGATATTTTGGGTCCATCCGCCCTCGAATAGGATATTTTGGGTTCATCCGCCCTCGAATAGTATATTTTGGGTCCATCCGCCCTCGAATAGGATATTTTGGGTTCATCCGCCCTCGAATAGGATATTTTGGGTTCATCCGCCCTCGAATAGGATATTTTGGGTTCATCCGCCCTCGAATAGGATATTTTGGGTTCATCCGCCCTCGAATAGGATATTTTGGGTTCATCCGCCCTCGAATAGGATATTTTGGGTTCATCCGCCCTCGAATAGGATATTTTGGGTTCATCCGCCCTCGAATAGGATATTTTGGGTTCATCCGCCCTCGAATAGGATATTTTGGGTTCATCCGCCCTCGAATAGGATATTTTGGGTTCATCCGCCCTCGAATAGGATATTTTGGGTTCATCCGCCCTCGAATAGGATATTTTGGGTTCATCCGCCCTCGAATAGGATATTTTGGGTTCATCCGCCCTCGAATAGGATATTTTGGGTTCATCCGCCCTCGAATAGGATATTTTGGGTTCATCCGCCCTCGAATAGGATATTTTGGGTTCATCCGCCCTCGAATAGGATATTTTGGGTTCATCCGCCCTCGAATAGGATATTTTGGGTTCATCCGCCCTCGAATAGGATATTTTGGGTTCATCCGCCCTCGAATAGGATATTTTGGGTTCATCCGCCCTCGAATAGGATACTTTGGGTCCATCCGCCCTCGAATAGGATATTTTGGGTGCATCCGCCCTCGAATAGGATATTTTGGGTTCATCCGCCCTCGAATAGGATATTTTGGGTTCATCCGCCCTCGAATAGGATATTTTGGGTTCATCCGCCCTCGAATAGGATATTTTGGGTTCATCCGCCCTCGAATAGGATACTTTGGGTTCATCCGCCCTCGAATAGGATACTTTGGGTTCATCCGCCCTCGAATAGGATACTTTGGGTTCATCCGCCCTCGAATAGGATACTTTGGGTTCATCCGCCCTCGAATAGGATACTTTGGGTTCATCCGCCCTCGAATAGGATATTTTGGGTCCATCCACCCTCGAATAGGATATTTTGGGTTCATCCGCCCTCGAATAGGATATTTTGGGTTCATCCGCCCTCGAATAGGATACTTTGGGTTCATCCGCCCTCGAATAGGATACTTTGGGTTCATCCGCCCTCGAATAGGATACTTTGGGTTCATCCGCCCTCGAATAGGATATTTTGGGTCCATCCGCCCTCGAATAGGATATTTTGGGTCCATCCGCCCTCGAATAGGATATTTTGGGTTCATCCGCCCTCGAATAGGATATTTTGGGTTCATCCGCCCTCGAATAGGATATTTTGGGTTCATCCGCCCTCGAATAGGATATTTTGGGTTCATCCGCCCTCGAATAGGATACTTTGGGTTCATCCGCCCTCGAATAGGATACTTTGGGTTCATCCGCCCTCGAATAGGATACTTTGGGTTCATCCGCCCTCGAATAGGATATTTTGGGTCCATCCGCCCTCGAATAGGATATTTTGGGTCCATCCGCCCTCGAATAGGATATTTTGGGTCCATCCGCCCTCGAATAGGATATTTTGGGTTCATCCGCCCTCGAATAGGATATTTTGGGTTCATCCGCCCTCGAATAGGATACTTTGGGTTCATCCGCCCTCGAATAGGATACTTTGGGTTCATCCGCCCTCGAATAGGATACTTTGGGTTCATCCGCCCTCGAATAGGATACTTTGGGTTCATCCGCCCTCGAATAGGATACTTTGGGTTCATCCGCCCTCGAATAGGATAATTTGGGTCCATCCGCCCTCGAATAGGATATTTTGGGTCCATCCGCCCTCGAATAGGATATTTTGGGTCCATCCGCCCTCGAATAGGATATTTTGGGTCCATCCGCCCTCGAATAGGATATTTTGGGTTCATCCGCCCTCGAATAGTATATTTTGGGTCCATCCGCCCTCGAATAGGATATTTTGGGTTCATCCGCCCTCGAATAGGATATTTTGGGTTCATCCGCCCTCGAATAGGATATTTTGGGTTCATCCGCCCTCGAATAGGATATTTTGGGTTCATCCGCCCTCGAATAGGATATTTTGGGTTCATCCGCCCTCGAATAGGATATTTTGGGTTCATCCGCCCTCGAATAGGATATTTTGGGTTCATCCGCCCTCGAATAGGATATTTTGGGTTCATCCGCCCTCGAATAGGATATTTTGGGTTCATCCGCCCTCGAATAGGATATTTTGGGTTCATCCGCCCTCGAATAGGATATTTTGGGTTCATCCGCCCTCGAATAGGATATTTTGGGTTCATCCGCCCTCGAATAGGATACTTTGGGTTCATCCGCCCTCGAATAGGATACTTTGGGTTCATCCGCCCTCGAATAGGATACTTTGGGTTCATCCGCCCTCGAATAGGATATTTTGGGTCCATCTGCCCTCGAATAGGATATTTTGGGTCCATCCGCCCTCGAATAGGATATTTTGGGTTCATCCGCCCTCGAATAGGATACTTTGGGTTCATCCGCCCTCGAATAGGATATTTTGGGTCCATCCGCCCTCGAATAGGATATTTTGGGTTCATCCGCCCTCGAATAGGATATTTTGGGTTCATCCGCCCTCGAATAGGATATTTTGGGTTCATCCGCCCTCGAATAGGATATTTTGGGTTCATCCGCCCTCGGATAGGATATTTTGGGTTCATCCGCCCTTGAATAGGATATTTTGGGTCCTCGAATAGGATTTTATTTTCTAAATTGTTGTTGAAACCAGGCGCCCACCTGTATAACGAGAGGAATACATTTTGTTGAACCCAGGCGCCCACCTGAATAACAAGAGGAACACATTTCAGTATTTGCATTTCATGTTCCAGGCGCCCACCTGAATAACGAGAGGAACACATTTCAGTATTTGCATTTCATGTTCCAGGCGCCCACCTGAATAACGAGAGGAACACATTTCAGTATTTGCATTTCATGTTCTAGGCACCCACCTGTATAATGAGAGGAATACATTTCAGTCTTTTTCATTTCAAGCATTGAAGTTAGGCGCCCATCGGTATAACAAGGGAATACATCCTAATCTAGTGTTTAGTTCACTCTTAGCACTGCATCAGTAGTATCAGTGGGCTACGATTTTGCTAACGACTCACAAACCTCCCCAATGCAAACTGGGTTAGGAAATTTTGTTTGTTTTGTTTGTTTTGATTGTCAGGGACCCGCCTGTAGAACGGAGTTTGTGGTAAAAGCAGAAGGACTACAACAGAAATCCCCAGCACTCAATCCAAGATAGAAGCAACAAGAAGCTCGCCCCAAGTATGCGAGTCAACAGTCTGAGAGGGTCAACAAAAGCTAGTCACAAAAAGAAAAAAAAAGAAAAAAGAAAAAGAAAAAGAAAAGATGAATGAATCCAAAGCACGGAAGTGGAGAACAGATGTGATCTGCTCAAGAACTAGCGCCTACAACTAGCAAGTATCAAGGTTCAAATCCAAAGTCTGCATGAAGCACCATTCAAGACTCAAGACCAAGTTTCAGAAGACTTAAGAGATAGGAATCCTTGTAACTAGTAGCTGATAGGCTTAGTTAGTCTTTTTCAGTTTTCATTTTTGTTGTAACGACAGGACCGCGGACCGGAACCTCAACGGAACGGCACCTCGATCGGCTCTTCACCTCGGTACACTCTACCATCTCTCTCATTCCCGAACTACACGTGGCCTGATTCCTGTATAACCAAGGATATTGTAGGCAGCTCAGATACCAGGGCTCGGTCACAATCCCTCCCTTTCCTTAAGTGTAGTCCGTCCAAGTAATGGTCGGGTCAAAAACACGTCTAGTCGTTCTTTGTCGGAAAACTCTTCGTGTTTCCAGTCAAAGAGGGGCAGCTGTAAGCACGTGATTTTTGACCCTCCCCGAGAATTTTCACATTTTTAGCATGAATATGTGAAATTGGGTCTAGTATAGCTATTTTAACTATTTTTACTTTATTTCGTTGCAAAAAGAAAATTTCAAAAAATATATATATAAATTTTAGTTTATGTATTTCTCATAAACTTGAAAAATACAAAAATTGCACTTTATTTTTGTACCTTATATAATTTCGAAAAAATACAAAAATAATAATTCTATTAAAGTTTTATAGGCATTTTTAACTTTGAAAAAATACAAAAATATTACCTCATATTTTATCTTAATATTTTTAAAACGAAAATTACAAAAAAAATAGTTTTATTAATATTTTGTAGCTATTTTAAACCTTGAAAAATATTTAAAAAGATATAGTTTTGTTTAAATACTAGTCTTATTTTTGGTAGTTATTTTGCTTACATAGGACTAGTTAAGCAACATGTTCCTATTTCTCGGGTCCGGGCAAAAGAATAATATTCGGGTTTAAACTACCCGGTTTTAGGCCTAATTTTCGGACCTAGCCCATAATAAACCGTGTCCAGGACACATGGGGAACCCCACCACGCGTGGGGGACATATGCCTCGAACCCCACCACGCGTGGGCTCATTTTTCTGGGCAAAACCCAGTGCAAAACACGGACAAAAGCATAAAAGGACAGGGGGGAATTAAAAAAGGAAAGAACTTTGGGAAATTTGGAAAGAAAACATGTACTGTTTATCTTCTTCTTAAGAAGAAGAAGCAGAAGGAACCAAAAGAAAAAAAGAACGGACGAAAAAAGAACCAGGAGGACTTTTTGAATTTTGAAAGGAAAAGACCACTGTTCACGCTTCTTCTTCATAAAAGAAGAAGAAGCAAAAGCCTAGACATTCCGGGGACTCCCCCATCGTCAAGACCATAACAACCTCTCCTCCATCGCACCCAGTCCGTCGACCACCCTCCTCATCCATCACTCTCAACAAACCACCATGGTTACCCAAACCAGTCCATAACCATCGTCGTCAACCCGTTGCGAGCTTCCCTCATCGACCAAGCATCACCACCGTTCGACCCCGTCAACAAACACCCAAAACCCTACTGCCCGTTACCATTCCCTCCGTCACCCTCACAACGAAAACCAGCAAAACCACGTCCAAACACCTACCAAAACCCACCTCCGACTAGCCTCACCAGTCGACGACCGTGTGTCCGTCAACCACCAGTCTTCTCCCTCGTCGTCACTGTCACCCCAGCACCCCGACCAACAGCGACAACCCATCGCCGCAGCCCAACTCCTCATCGCCTTACCACCGTCCGAACCCCAGCAGCACCCATCGACGACCCGTCAAGCAGCAGCCATCGCTGTTGCGTCGTCCAACCACCCCCCGTCGTCAACTGTCCAACGACCCCTTTGTTGCTGCGTCGCTGCGTTGCTGAGTAGCTCAGTCTTTGCTTCAGTCCGGTGAGGTTGTTTTGTTCGTCGAGGTCCGGCGCGTCGAGTTTGTTCGGTGAGGTCGACGTTGAGGTTTGGTCCATGGCTCTATGCGTTTCTGTTTATTCAGGTTAGTAAGCCTCGATGTATTGGATTAAAGAAATTTTACGTTCAATGTTTGAAGTTGCAATATATCAATTGATATGATAATTTTCTGCTTATGTTTCACCGTATGCATTTTAGTTCATTTTTGTGTTATGTTATTATTGATTACTTGATGTCATTTGATTTAGTTGTATTAGTAGTCCCAAGATTAGTATTGTTATTATTTACGTTCAATGTGTTATGTTATTATTGTCTTAGTTTATTTGGACAAAATTAGTATTAGTACCTGTTGTTGCTACGCCCGAAACACTCATTCGCTTAACTTCTTTTAGTAAATCTTGACAAGTTATGAGATTGTAGTTGTGAAGAAGCCGTAAGGTTTAACATTGTTAAAGGCGTTAAAATGGCATCCTTTAAAAATAAATACATAATTTAAAAATAAAATAAAATAATAAATAATAAATAAAAAAAAAGAGACGAGCTTCACTAAATAAAAATGTACAAATTGCGGAGCCCTCGCAAAATATATGTGTTAAATACTTAGATTCCGGGACGGGCCGTTTAGTAAATTTCACGGCCCTACCCCAAAATAATAACGCGATAGTCTCTTTAGGCGCGTGTTTAATAATTTACTTTCTTAAGCTCGGGTGTGCATTTCATGCGACCCAAATCCAAATCTCAAAACATCAAATAAAATGCGTTCCGGATTGTGGGTGCATTTCATGTGACGCAGTCCAAAGACGTGTTTTAAGCGATGTTCACATTCTTGTAAAAACAATAATAATAAAGCGGTTAAAAGTTAAAATTTGCACATAAGTTCATACTTGTATAAAATCAGATAATCAAGCCGAATATAACAATTGAGCGACCGTGCTAGAACCACGGAACTCGGGAATGCCTAACACCTTCTCCCGGGTTAACAGAATTCCTTATCCGGATTTCTGGTACGCAGACTGTAATATAGAGTCATTATTTTCCTATATTCGGGATTAAAATTGGTGACTTGGGACACCCTAAATCTCCCAAGTGGCGACTCTGAAATAATTAAACCAATCCCGTTTTGATTGTCCTTTAATTGGAAAAAACTCCCCCTGCGCCCCCTCGGGCGCGGAAAAAGGAGGTGTGACACCTCCAATATTGAAAGGGCCGGATTCCAAAAAATTCATTCAGAAACCTTTCCCCCGAGGGAGGCACCGAAGCCAATTCCAAAGAGATTCTGAATGTCCCAAATATAATGGGACCACAAATCCAAATGAAATCAAAGAATACTAACAAGTTAATTAATAAAAATACTTAACAAGTTTCAAAGAATAAGAAGTAAATGTTTAAATATATATTTATATAAAAATAATGTAATAGAAATCATGTCATTCTTCTAGAGATAGAGTATATTGTGTTGGCCCAAGTGAAGGATAGTTTTGAAGATTGACAAAGGAAGCTCAGGCATGAACCAGGTCTATCCCTTGTGGTGCATATAAACGGGCAGATTCGAGCATGTGGGATGCACGTGAAGGAGATAAGCTTCACTTGGAATATTTAATATCTCCTGATCGAAAAGGTTGCATAATTGATAAGGAGAAGGACTCCTTACTCAAAGAGAACACTATCCAAGATAGGGAAGGAGCTAGAAGTTAAGATCAACTAGATCTCTTCCACCAAGGAAGAGTAGCATTAAAACTCTAGTTATTTCTTCATCTACTAACTCTATAAATTGCAGGATGTTCCCAGATTACAGGTGATGCACAAACGCAGAAGTTAAACGTGAATTGAGAGCAAAATAGCAAGGCTTTTTGCAAGCAGTTCGTGTGTGATTCAAGTGTGCAAACCTGAAGCTATATGAACCAGATAGAAGAACCAGTTCCAAGTGTCTGTCTTTTATTCTAGTTCAATTGTAGTAGGTATTTTCATATTATACCTTTCAGCTTTATCCAGAGGCAATTGTAATAGGTACTTAGAGTATTCAAGTTAGAGTTAACTTGAGGTTGCCACAACAGTTAGAGGTTGTTTGCTACAACGGGAATAGAGTTAATCCTAGGTTTACAAAAGTGTTTTGTAAATGCAGTTTTTGACTCAGTGATTTAGTAAAGAGTTTGGGAAAATCCTACTAGGAAGTAGGTCATGGTTTTTTCACCTTTTGAGCCAGGTGTTTTTTACGTGAAATACTTATGTTCTTTACTTTCCGCATTTACTATTTCCGCAATAGTAGGTTAAGGAACACTTAGAAGAATTAGGTCCTTCCATAATCAGTTTAAGCAAAAAATTAGACATCACCCAAATTACCCCCCCCCCTGTGTGGTATTGAAGTATAAAACATCAATCGGTATCAGAGAGGGTTATCTTTGAAGAGGCTAACACCTTAGGAACGGATCAAGATGAGCGCACCACCTGAAAACTAGGAGATGTATCAAGATGAGCGCACCACAAAATTTTACCATGTAGGAAGGGAAAACCATCCAGGAGATGTATACAAGGTTCATCCAACTGACGAATGAACTTAAGTCTCTTGGAAGGGTTATTGTTGAAGAAGAAAAAGTTGAGAAGATTTTGACAAGGGTTCTGCCAGTCTCTTGGGAAAGAAAAATCACTGTCATTCAGGAATCAAAGAACATTGCCACTATTAAGTTGGATGAGCTAATTGGAAATTTCACTGTCTATGAAATTAGAAGGCAAACCATGAAGATGTATGTATCCAAGAAGGAAAGGAGACTGGCATTCAAAATCACTGAAGGTGTTGATCTAGAGGAGGATGAAATGGTCATGATCATAAAAGGACATCAAGAAGTACCTAATGAGAAGAAAGGGTCCTTTCAAAAGTGGAAGCTACAGCAAACCAAGGGTTCCTAAAAAGCAAACCAATGAGGGATGTTACAAGTGTGGGAAGACTGATCACCACATCAAAAACTGCCCTTAGTGGGAAATTGAATGGAAGAAGGAAAGAGATGAACGCAGAAACAAGAAGAAGAAACAGGTTCATCCCAAGAAGAACAAAGGATCAACAAAGGCTATGGTTGCTTCCTGGGGAAAAAGCTCAGATGAGGACTCAGAGAATGAATAGGGAGATGAACAAGCACTTAAGGCAATTAGAGAATCTGATGAGGAATCTAAGGTAAGTGCAATTTATCTAAAAGACAAGATTAAACTTTTGTCTAAAGAAAGGTTATCTAAGTTACTCCTGGATTTCATTGATGAATCTAAAGATCTAAATAATGAAAAAGAATAGCTGTCTAAGGAGTGTGTGATTTTGAAAGCTAAGTACAAAAATCTGGAACTTAGGGCTAGTGAAAGTGATAGTAAAAATGGTAAGTTAAAGAACCAGGTTCTTGAACTTGACACCATGGTCCTAGAACTTAGATCTGAAAATATAAAACTGAAATTAAAAACAAGTAAAAAGAAAGTTGATCACACACAACTCACTTTAGAAGAAAACCTAGGAAAAATGAAAGATGAGTTGTACAAAAGAGATGAGCAGATAAGAGTACTAAAAGAGGATCTAAGCAAGTCAAGCACGAGCTCGACAGAACTTGTAAATGGAATAGGTCTTCTGATACACTTTCATAGCTACAAGAACACCATAATAGTAATAAGAGAGGACTTGGCTATGGGACCCCTGCACCTAAGTGGGATCCCAAAAGCAAGTACATCACACTTCCTGAAAATAAAATCTGCACACACCGTGGTAAGACTGGTCACTACAAAAGTGAATGTATTGCAAAAGAAAGGGCTAGTCAAAAGAATAAAATATTTGGTCAAGGGAAAAATAGGCTGCAGGATAGGCCAAAAAAAATCTAATTCACACTTTTGCCTATAGAAAGGAACCCAAACTAGTTTGGGTTCCTAAGACTAACCCCTGATTTCCTTTTGCAGGTCTTAGTGAAAGGGAGCAACCAAATATGTTACATGGATAGTGGCTTCTCAAAGCACATGACAAGAAGCAAGAACCAGTTCCTTTCACTTGAGGACCTCAAATGAGGAAATGTCTCCTTTGAAAATGGAAAGAAATGTGAGATCATTGGGGTTGAAAAGGTAGATAAGACAGACTCTCACTCTATTGAGAATATCTACTTGATAGATGGCTTGAAATATAGTCTAAGTGTATCACATCTGTGTGACAGAGGTAACTTGATGGCATTCACCTCTACCAAATAATTTGTGATAAATCTTACCACTGATAAGATTGTTTTACAGGAAAAAAGAGTAAATAATATCTACATTGTAGATTTGTCCACACTCTCAGAAATGAACTCACTTGCTTATGTTTGTTGGACAATGATCCCCTCCTGTTGCACAAGAGACTTGGACATGCAAGTCCGAGTCAACTCAACAAATTAGTCTCCAAGGACCTGGTGATAGGACTGCCTAACATCAAGTTTAAGGAAGACAAAGTTTGTGAGGCTTGTGCAAGAGGGAAGTAGGTAAGATCCTCTTTTAAATATAAGAAAGTGATAAGCACCACCAGAACGATGGAACTGGTCCATATGGATCTGTGTGGTCCAATGAGAACATTAAGCATAGATGGTAAAAGATATGTGATGGTGCTTGTTGATGATTACTCTAGGTTTACCTAGACATTATTTTTAACATCTAAAGATGAAGCATTTGACATGTTTACTTCTTTTGTTAGAAAAACGCAGAAACAACTAGGTAATCAACTTGAATCAATTAGGTCTGATCATGGAACTGAATTTGAAAATGCTAAGTTTGCTGAATTTTGTAATGTTCATGGCATAGATCATAATATTTCTGCTCCTAGGACTCCACAACAAAATGGAGTATTTAAAAGAAAGAATAGGACACTTGAAGATATGGCTAGGACTATGCTTCTTCTAGTAAACTGTCTCATAGTTTCTGTGCAGAAGTTGTAAATATTGCATGCCACATCATCAATAGGTGAAGGACTAGACCTCTTGTAGAGAAGACTCCCTATGAGTTACTTAAAGGGAGAAAACCAAATATATCTCATCTCAGGGCATTTGGATGCAAGTGGTTTGTGCAAAACAATGGTAAAGACTCTCTAGGTAAGTTTGATCCCAAAAGTGATGAGGGAGTATTCTTCACATAGTAAAGCTCATAAGGTATTGTGATGACCCAAAAGTTCATCTCGTGTTTAGAACCCAATTCGGGGGTCGGAGGCCTTTAAGACCTCATTTTCTTTCTCCTCGATTTGAGTGAGCAGTCCGGGCACGCTTCCGGAAAGCCTATATGTGAAAATTTAAGAAAATGCTAACGTTTTGCCTTTAAAATTGAATTAAGTTGACTTCTATCAATATTTTAGGTAAACGGACTTGAACCCGTAATTTGACGGACCCGAAGGGTCCGTAGGAAAATATGGGACTTGGGCGTATGCCTGGAACTGAATTCCGAGGTCCCTAGCACGAGAAATAAATTTTTGAAAAAATATTATTTAACTGAAAAATGTAAGGAGTTCAGAAATGGAATAATGTTTGAATTTGATGGTATCGGGCCCATATTTTGGTTCCGGAGCATGGTACAAGTTTAATATGGTACTCCCTCCCTTACAGTTTATGTGAACCTATTTCTTTTTTGGTCCATTCCAAAAAGAATGACCCCTTTCTAAAGTTGGAAACAACTTAACCTAAACTTCCAATTCTACCGTTAGTGAGAAGCTTTTATATCCACACAAATACTCTAAACCCTTTTTTGACTTGTTTTGGACCACAAATTCAAAAAGTCTTCATTTTTTCTTAAACTTCATGCCCAATTAAATGGATTCATATAAATTGGAACGAAGGGGGTATTTAAGTTGTGTTTGTAAAATTTGGTAAGAAACGGAATTCATATGACGTGGTTCGGACCCTCGGTTAAATGATAACTTTAAGAGTTTTTGAGATTTTTAGTAATTTTGGTGCTAAATTCATTGTTTAAGATGTTATTTGGGCGATTTGATCAAACGAGCAAGTCCGTATGATGTTTTTAGACTTGTGTGCATGTTTGGTTTAGAGTCCCGATCAGAGGGCAGGGAGGGGGACCTTCGCATTTGCGAAGTTCAATGTCACAATGCAACTCCAGTAGTCACTGCATTTGCGAACAATAGTTCGCATTTGCGAAGTCAGCAGCCCAGACCAAGTTTCGCATTTGTGATGTTTTGGTCGCATTTGTGAACCTGTTATCGCAAATGCGATATCTGCGACTGTGCAATCATAACTTAGATGGGATTTCAACTCATTCTTTCAAATTTTCAAACCCTAAGCTTCCATAGGCGATTTTCCAAAGAAAGATCTTCCCCAAATTATAGGTAAACAATTTCTAACTCATTTCTTTCAATCTACCTCATCTTTTTACAAGATTTCATCATAAAATATAGGGATTTTCATGACAAATTGGGCGTTTTTGGGTGAAATTTGGGAATTTCGAAATTTGGGGATTTTGGGCCTCAAATTGAGGCCGAATTCTAAAACCAATTGCATATTCGGGCTCATGGGTGAATGGGTAATCGGGCTTTTGTCCGAATTTCGAGTTTTGACCAAGTGGGTCCGGGGTCGATTTTTGACTTTTTGGAAAAAATGTTGGGAAAACTATTATTAAGAATTGGGTTTGAATTGTTTAGCATTTATTGATGTTATTTAGATAATTATGACTAGATACAAGTGAACTGGAGGTCAAATCTAGAGGGAAAGCGATATTTGAGGCTTGATTTGTGGCTGTGGAATCATTGTTGGACTCACACAGACTTAGAGGAAGTTCGACGCAGTATGGGTTATTTTGGATAGGCTGACTAAGTCATCGCATTTCATTCCTGTGACGATTTTATATTCTTTTGAGTGGTTGGTAGAGATTTACATATGTGAGATCGTTTGTCTTCAAGGTGTGCCCATGTCTATCATTTCTGATCGAAGTAAGCAGTTTACCTCGCATTTCTAGAGGGCGGTGCAGCGTGAGTTGGGTACGCGGGTCGAGTTGAGCACTGCATTTCATCCTCAGACGGACGGACAGTCCGAGCGTACTATTCAGATTTTGGAGGATATGCTCCGAGCATGTGTTATTGACTTTGGAGTTTCGTGGGATCAATTCTTGCCATTAGCAGAGTTTTCCTACAACAATAGTTACCGATCGAGCATTCAGATGGCTCCCTATGAGGCATTATATAGTAGGCAGTATCGGTTACCAGTTGGGTGGTTTGAACTGGGAGACGCTCGGTTGTTGGGTACAGATTTAGTTCAGGATGCCTTGGAGAAGGTTAAGATCATTCAGGATAGGCTTCGTACAGCTCAGTCCAAGCAGAAGAGTTATGCCGACCGTAAGGTTTATGATGTGGCATTCATGGTCGAGGAGCAAGTGTTGCTTCGGGTGTCGCTCATGAAGGGTGTGATGATATTTGGGAAGAAGGGCAAGCTAAGCCCTAGATTCATCTGACCTTTCGAGATCCTTGATCAAGTGGGAGATGTGGCTTACAGACTTGAGGTGCCGCTGGGTTTATCAGCTGTGCATCCAGTATTTCATGTTTCCATGCTTGGGAAGTATCACAGCGATCCATCCCACGTGTTAGACTTCAGCACTGTCCAGTTGGACAAGGACTTGACCTATGAGGAGGAGCCGATAGCTATTCTAGACCGGCAGGATCGTCACTTGAGATCGAAGAGTTACCCTTTGGTTCGTGTTCAGTAGAGAATTTAGCCTATCGAGGAAGCTACCTGAGAGTCCGAGTCTGATATACAGAGCCGATATCCCCATCTTTTCACCGACTCAGGTACTTTTCTATGTCCGTTCGAGGAAGAACGGTTGTTTTAGAGGTGAAGAACGTGATGACCCAAAATGTCATCTCGTGTTTTAGAACCCAATCCAGGGTTCTGAGGCCTTCAAGACCTCATTTTCTTTCTCCTCAATTTGCGTGCGTAATGTAGGCACGCTTCCGAAAAGTCTATATGTGAAAATTTGAGAAAATGCTAAATTTTTGCCTTTAAAATTAAATTAAGTTGACTTCGGTCAACATTTTGGGTAAATAGACCCAAACCCATGATTTGACAGTCCCGGAAGGTCCGTAGGAAAATATGGCACTTGGGCATATGCCCGAAATTGAATTTCGAGGTCCTTAGCCCGAGAAATGAATTTTTGAAAAAAGATTATTTAACTGAAAAATATAAGGAGTTCAGAAATGGAATAATGTTTGAATTTGATGGTATCGGGCTCGTATTTTGATTTCGGAGCCCGGTACAGGATTAATATGGTATTTAAGTTGTGTCTGTAAAATTTGGTAAGAAACGAAATTCTGACGTGGTTCGGACCCTCGGTTGTGAAAATGGTAACTATAAAAGTTCTTGAGATTTTCATTAATTTTGGTGCTAAATTCGTTGTTTAAGATGTTATTTGGGCAATTTGATCGCACGAGTAGTCCATATGATATTTTTAGACTTGTGTGCATGTTTGGTTTAGTGCCCGAGGGCTCGGGTGAGTTTTAGATAGGCCACGAAGTGTTTTGAGACTTAAATAATTAGTTGTTGTGTTGCAGCCCATATCGGCATAAAATCAGTGATTAGCAAGAAGGAAGATTTTTTACTTTCTTAGAATTGTACTTAGGGTAAAACTCTCATATTATACAAAGGAGAAGCTTATTATTCATTAGCGAGGTTGTAACACGCATACTAAGGCAATATACTTATGTTCTTATATTTCTAAAAGTTATTTAAAGTTCTTGCTTTTGTTCATAAAGTTCTTCATAAGGGCAAGCCCGAAACCAAAGGCAGGTTCCCTGTTAAGCCATTTAGCGAGCTTGGACTCACTCTTATCATTGGTTGCCATTTATTACATCTTTTATTTGCTTAATCTAACGTCATAGAATCAAGATAATATTTCCAAGATAAAAATAATAATTTATCATTCTAGAAAATCAAGAAAGCACTAATTACTTCTTTTTCCAAATGTATCTTTGTTGATCCACTAAGGATCTGTTTGGAAATCAATGCGTAATTACTAGGTTATATAATTACAAGGATGATAACTACATAACCTTATAATTTTATAGTATAGTAATTACAATTTTTTTTTATTTGCCACAGTGTAATTATAATATAATTCTCAGTGTCATATTTGGTTCCACAAATATAATTACAAGTTAAATATTTTTTATCTTAAAATAAAAGTTAATCATAAAATTTAAATAAATCTTTTTCAATGAACATCAAGACATGTAAGTAAGTTTTAATGTGTGACAAATATATGTGTATAAGAAATTAAATATTATTTATTATTAATTACTATCTTTTGTAAAAATATATTGAATAATTATAATGTGTCATACCGAAACTTGGGTAGGACGTGATGGGAAATCGACCTAAGATATATGTCGGGCAAATACTGAACTAGTTTTGTGCTGAGTGCACTTTTAATACTAAATTTAACATCATAAATACAGTTAAGAGAAATAAAATTAAAATAGATGAAATTGAACTAAATTAATTATCTAATAACAGAGTATATGATTTTAAGTGGCTAAACAATGAACTATAACCTACCGAACCAAGTCATGAGCCTCTAAGGACTTTAATCTAAATACATGATCTATGGGGTATTCCCCAAAAAATAACATAAAAGTCTAAACTGAATGAAAGCCTGAGAAAAGATTTGTACAGTTGGAATGAATCAGCAGAGCCTGTGAACTGGATCTTGAAAGCCTGCATCTAGCCACGAGCTTTGTCACATGCACACTCAATGCATACTACACGATATGACAGTCCCAAATGGGCTAAGTACCTCAAAGGATATCCAATAAATCTTGTTTACCACCCCCTTTAAGCAGAGGATAAGACTTTGTTGGACTGAATACAATAATCATATCTTAAGTAATTTAATAAGTTAACAGTATATTTTCAAAGTTGAGCTGTAACCTGAAATCTGAGTCCGGTTCTAGTAACTGAACATAGCTGAATTGTTTTATTCTGAAAATTCTATTTAACAAGTAATAGTGCATGTGGGTGTGGGGATGACATGCCCAATCCCTGACCACTTTTATATCCGGGGAGGTTGGCCACTTTTTCAAACTCATAAATATGAACAAATAGTAATACATGCAAATATGGAGATCGCTGGCACATTCCTCGGCCTACATGGTTTTTACACTTGTGGAGGTTATTGTCACGGCCCAAAACCCAACATGTCGTGATGACGCCTATAATGGTACTAGGCAAGCCGACTACTCATACATTTTTAACAATTTCAATTTTGAAATACACTAAACCGGTCTAAATAAGGGAAAATCTCATAAAAACAAGATAGAATATCATAACTCAATACATAAATTCTACCCAAAAAGTACGTGAGTATCTGCATAATGACATAGTCTGGTACAGTATCTATGTGACGATCCGGCCAGTCGTCTCATGAGTTACCGCTCCGTTATTCCTATTTCTGCTTCTTTACGCTTCGTTATCTGTGTTTTATGTGATCGGGTTGATTAGTTTGAGTCCTGAAAGGATTTGGTAAGAAATGAGACACTTAGTCTCTTTTAAGAAGGTTTAAGTTAGAAAAGTCAACTGGATGTTGACTTATATATTAGAGGGCTCGAATGTGAGTTCTGATGGTTCGGTTAGCTTCGGGAGGTGATTTACGACTTAGGAGTGTGATCGGAATTGGTTTTGGAGGTCCGGAGTAGGATTAGGCTTGAATTGGCGAAGTTAGTATTTTGGCGATTTCCGGTTGATAGGTTAGATTTTGATCCGGGGATCGGAATGGAATTTCGAGAGTTTCTGTAGCTTCGTTATGTCATTTGTGATGTGTGTGCAAAATTTCAGGTCATTCGGATGTGGTTTGGTTGGGTTTTTGCTCGAAAGCTTATTTCAGAAGTTTGTAGAAAAATTTAGGCTTGAATTCGATGTGAATTGGCGGATTGGGTGTTGTTTTTAGGTGTTTTGATGATTGGAACAAGTTTGAATGAGGTTTTAGGATGTGTTGGTGCTTTTGGTTGAGGTCCCGGGGGCCTCGGGTGAGTTTCGGGTGGCCAATCGGGCTAGTTTTGGTGTTGGATCATTGTAGAAACTGTTCAGCTGTTGCAGAGGAAATTAGCCTTCGCGATCGCGTAGGGCCAGTCGCGATCGCGTAGAAGGATTTTGGGATGGTCTGCGTTTGGCCGTCATGTTCGCATTTGAGGCCTCGCATTCGCGAACGGTAGGAGGCTGGTGCTTCGCGTTCGCGTGAGAGTAGGCCGCGTTCATATAGTGGAGTTGGCGCGTGGAGGGTCCAGGAGTTGTTGCTCTTGGTGTTCGCGTAAGTGGGATCGCGTTCGCGTAGGTTGAGGAGTCTAAAGCATCGCGTTCGCGAGCCCTTGGTCGCGGTCGTGTAGAAGGAAATCTGGTCAAGTTAAATTTGTGCATCGCAAACGCGAGAGTTGGACCACGTTCGCGAAGAAGGAAAGTCAGAACTGGGCAGAAAGTTTATAAGTTATTTCATCCATGATTTTGAGCCATTTTCCTCCATAACTGAGCATTTTGGGAGCTTGTTGAAGATGATTAGAGAGGGATTCAAGGAGTATTTATTGGAGGTAAGATATATGAACCTAAAACGTGATTCTATTGTGAAATTAACCTAGAAATTCATGGAACCTGAGCTAAAAATGGAAGAACTAGGGCTTGGGATTTTGAACTTTTGAATTGGGATTTGAAGGACCATTTGAGGTCGGATTTGAGAACTTTTGACATGTATGAACTCATGGAAGGATAAGGAACCCGTTGATGTGAAAATTTCTAAGTTTCGAGAAGTGGTCCCAGGGCTCGGGTTTTTGCTAATTTCGGAATGTTTTTATATTTTTCGATTGTTTTCGCTTGGGCTTTGTTCCCTTAGCATATTGTGACGTATTCATTCTGGTTTTGGTCAGATTCGATGCGCGATGAGGCTGATTGAGAGGCAAATGCGTCGCAAGCTAGAGATTTAGCCAGTTTTAGGTGAGTAATGAATGTAAATGATGTCCTGAGGGTTTGAAACCCCGGATTTGCACATCGTAGTGCTATATTGAGATGAGACACGCGCTTAATGATGAGCGTGGGGTCGTTTACTATTAGAGATTGTGACTTGGTCCGTCTCGATTGATAATTTTACCGCATATTTGATTGAAACTTATTTGTTATCATCATTATTTGGATTGATTGTCATATTTGGGCTTCGTGCCAGCTATTTGAACCCTCTGGGGATTTTTATCACTATTACCTCACTGTTTTGACTTACTCCCTGAACTCAGTCGTACTGTTTTTCCCTTGTTTTACAACTCTGCCACTTTTTACTCGGTTTTGGAACTAAAATGATATTTTAAATGATGTTTTGGGCTGAGGCCTACTGATTTACTAATGCCCGAGGGGCTTATGTGATTTCTGGACTGAGTATGGCCGAGGGCCAGATGTGAGGATACAATGATACTGATATGAGGTTGAGGGCCTAAGATACATATATCTACGCCACGAGGTGGCTGATATTGATATGAGGTCGATGGCCTAGATTTGATGCCACGAGATGGCTTGATAGTGTGCTTGGCCCGTAAGGGGCCCCTCCCGGAGTCTGCACACCTCCAGTGAGCGTGGGTACCCAGTTGTGATATGAGAGAGAGAGAGAGAGAGAGCCCGAGGGGCTGGTACTGTTCTATGTGTTTATTTTTCTTTAACTGTCTGTCTCTTACTGCTTATCTGTTGTAGAATTATCTTATTCTGCTTTTCATTGGTTTATCACTTTTATACTACTTGTTTAACTGACGCATTATAGATTACCCTGTGTATACGTGATTTCCTACTCTCAGTCATTATTTATGCTTATTGTTCACTGGGTCGGAGTACTCACATTACTCCCTGCATCTTGCATGCAGATCCAGGTGTTCCAGAGGCTGAGTGAGAGCTTTCCAGTCGATCAGCATTATCCGGGAGTATCTAGGTAGCTACATGGCGACCGCAGCCCTGATTTCTCCCTTCCTTCCTATTGTATTCTGCATTCCTAGACTGTTTGTGTAGTAGGCTGTTGAACTTGTATTAGAGGCTCAAGACTTGTGACACCGGATCGGTGTGGGCTATGTAGTAGTATTATCTTTTGACATTCCGCATATTTAACTTGTAGTTTAAGAACCTTATTATGTTAATTTTATAACTAAACTGTGTTAGCTGATATTGGATTTTATAAGAAAATAGGTTGCGGTTGATAGTTGGTCAGACTTGCCTAGCAAGGTATTGGGCGCCATCACAACCAGGGTTAGGGTCGCGTTAGTCTAGAAAGTAAAATTGAATTAATAAACTGAAAGATAAGGGAGGAGAGCCAAGGTCTGCGGACGCCAAGATACTACCTCGATGACCTCCAAATGTCTGGAATCAACTAATCAGCAACCACCGTGACCGGAAGCACCTGGATCTCTGCACACGAGGTGCAGGGTGTAGCGTGAGTACAACCAACTCAATAAGTTAAAAAATCTAACATTTGGACTGAAAGTAGTGACGAGTTTAAGTAATACAGTCTATATGCAGTATTAATAGTATTGTAGCTTACAACAAATATGACGGTGATATCTCAGGAATTTATGATCTACAAGTAAAGGTACAAGAATTTTAGACGTGCTTTTAAGTTTTGCAATAAAATTTAACACGGAATAGGGCAGGTCTAGCCAAGGGCAAATTCAATCCAATTGCAAATAAACCAAGGCAGCTCTAGCCCAAATGTACATAAACCAATGCAGATTCAGCCCAAATATAAATAACTGCTAGCATTGCGCCCACTGTGGATGTGCAGACTCCAGAGGGGCCGATCCAGCCCAAGCACTATAATAAGTCAAATCCTGGCATGACTCAATAAAACCTTTTGTGGCGTGCTGCCCGATCCCATGAATACCACTCACAATAAACCCTCAGCTTCACTCAGTCACTAATCTCTCTAGTCTCTCGGGCTCACCAGAATCATGATAATCAGCCCAGACAATGATGATATGATGTATCAAATAGGGACAATAGAAACTGAGACATATTATGCAAATAATAACTGTGACTGAGTAAAACTTGACATATTAAGCAAATAATTTAACATGTGACACGACTTATGTGGGTCCTAACAGTACAAACACGTAGCCTAAGCAGGGTTTCCAACATGACTGACATCTCAATAACTATAACACATGGAAAAAATATGGGTAACGGCAAGATTAATCAACTATTCAGTTCCATAGAATCGACCAAGTCACAATTCTTACGGTGTACACTTACATGACCGTCACCTAGCACATGCGTCACCTCAACACCAATCACATAACATAAAATTTTGGGTTTCATACCCTCAAATGTAAATAACTGCTAGCATTGCACCCACTGTGGATGTGCAGACTCTGCAGGGGACGATCCAGCCCAAGCACTATAATAAGTCAAATCCTGGCATGACTCAATAAAACCTATTGTGGCGTGCTGCCCGATCCCATGAATACCACTCACAATAAACTCTCAGCTTCACTCAGTCACTAATCTCTCCAGTCTCTCGGGCTCACCAAAATCATGATAATCAGCCCAAATAATGATGATATGATGTATCAAATAGGGACAATAGAAACTGAGACATATTATGCAAATAATAACTGTGACTGAGTAAAACTTGACAGATTAAGCAAATAATTTAACATGTGACACGACCTATGTGGGTCCTAACAGTACAAACACGTAGCCTAAGCAGGGTTTCCAACATGACTGACATCTCAATAACTATAACACATGGAGAAAATATGGGTAACGACAAGATTAATCAACTATTTAGTTCCATAGAATCGACCAAGTCACAATTCTTATGGTGTACACTTACATGTCCGTCACCTAGCACATGCGTCACCTCAACACCAATCACATAACCCAAATTTCGGGGTTTCATACCCTCAAATGTAAATAACTGCTAGCATTGCGCCCACTGTGGATGTGCAGACTCCGGAGGGGCCGATCCAGCCCAAGCACTATAATAAGTCAAATCCTGGCATGACTCAATAAAACCTATTGTGGCGTGTTGCCCGATCCCATGAATACCACTCACAATAAATCCTCAGCTTCACTCAGTCACTAATCTCTCCAGTCTCTCGGGCTCACCAGAATCATGATAATCAACCCAAACAATGATGATATGATGTATCAAATAGGGACAATAGAAACTAAGACATATTATGCAAATAATAACTGTGACTGAGTAAAACTTGACAGATTAAGCAAATAATTTAACATGTGACACAACCTATGTGGGTCCTAACAGTACAAACACATAGCCTAAGCAGGGTTTCCAACATGACTGGCATCTCAATAACTATAACACATGGCGAAAATATGGGTAACGACAAGATTAGTCAACTATTCAGTTCCATAGAATCGACCAAGTCACAATTCTTACGGTGTACACTTACATGCCCGTCACCTAGCACATGCGTCACCTCAACACCAATCATATAACACAAAATTTGGGGTTTCATACCGTCAAATGTAAATAACTGCTAGCATTGCACCCACTGTGGATGTGCAGACTCTGGAGGGGCCGATCCAGCCCAAGCACTATAATAAGTCAAATCCTGGCATGACTCAATAAAACCTATTGTGGCGTGCTGCCCGATCCCATGAATACCACTCACAATAAACCCTTAGCTTCACTCAATCACTAATCTCTCTAGTCTCTCGGGCTCACTAGAATCATGATAATCAACCCAAACAATGATGATATGATGTATCAAATAGGGACATTAGAAACTAAGACATATTATGCAAATAATAACTGTGACGGAGTAAAACTTGACAGATTAAGCAAATAATTTAACATGTGACACAACCTATGTGGGTCCTAACAGTACAAACACGTAGCCTAAGCAGGGTTTCCAACATGACTGACATCTCAATAACTATAACACATGGCGAAAATATGGGTAACGACAAGATTAATCAACTATTCAGTTCCATAGAATCGACCAAGTCACAATTCTTACGGTGTACACTTACATGCCCGTCACCTAGCACATGCGTCACATCAACACCAATCACATAACACAAAATTCGGGGTTTCATACCCTCAAAACCAAGTTTAGAAGTGTTACTTACCTCAAACTGTGCAAATCCCTACTCCGACAATCCCTTGACTCGAGAAACGTCCTTTGAATACCTCGAACCTAGCCACAAACAGTTTGATACAATCAACACGATATAAAGGAATCAAGTCCATAAAAACAATATTACATTGGCATCTTTTTTACAATATTTGTAAAACTTTCTCATCTTTTCGCCCATAGAATAAGTCCCTAACATTTGATTGTCAACTCCATTTTACCATAATCACCTCCTGATTTCGGGTTCAACCATCACCTCATATCTTGCCCTATAAACAACTATTGTTGCTGCTTAAGCATTAAGCATCGAACTTGCTTATCGCGATGTGTACACCAATCGCTTGCAAAACAGATAGGAGGAGAAAAAATATTCTTACTTTCAGCTCTAACACACGATATAAGTATTAAAGAAGAGAATATTTTCCTAACATGTATTACAGCATACCAAATATTAGATGTGGTGCGCTACACACACATACGTAGGACTGTACAGAATACTGCTCAAGACTCCCTGGGACTCCTAAATCTGGTTGCTCTAATTCCAATTTTTCATGTCTCGAAGCTGGGGTGGGACGTGATGAGAACCCAAGATGAGCTACGCGTCGAGCAAACCCTGAATTAGTTTGTGTTGCATTTAACAATGAACTCAACATCATAAATACAGTTAAGAGAGGTGAAACTAAAATAGATAAAATTAAATTCAATTATTTTTTAATAACAGAGTATATGGTGCCTGCCACACGACATAGCAAGCCCAAATGGGTAACTGCCTTCAAGGATGACCAATAACTCTTGTTTATTACCTCCTAATTGGAGGTCAAGACTTTCCTAGACTAACAGTTATAATAAGAATGTAATAATTATCACTTAAGTAATTTAATATATTAACACCGAAATCTGAAAGCTGAGTTGTAACATAAAATCTGATTAGGTTATGATAACTGAATATAGTTAAGTTTCTTTATTCTAAAAATTCTATCTAGAAAACAATGGTACCTACGAGTGTGAGGATGGCTGCCCAATCCTTGGGGATTTTTGCACTCGAGGAGTTGATCACTTTTCCAAAATACATAAATCTAAACATATAACGGTACCTAGAAGTGTGGAGATGGCTGACGCATTCCCTGACTCCGACATCTTTTGCACTCACGGAAGTTGGCTACTTCTCTCAAATATATAAATCTGAAGGCATGAAGCACTTGCAAGTATGATGTAGCTAGCCCCGGCCACCTTGGCTTTCACACTTAGGGAGGTTATCTACTTCTCTTACAACGCATGTGATCACATATATCTAATATGAGCCAAATCTAAATAAATGTAAGCAATGTCATAATAACAATCAAATCAACAAGAGATTTAATTACTTCTTATCATAAGCTAACCAAATTATCATGCAAGGTAATTTAATTTGTGTAAGATAGTCTGTATATAAACTATTGATAGATTCATAAAATTTATGCAATCAAAGATTTTAAAATAAATAGTCAAAGCATTTATACTTAAGAACAATCAGTCACTTTGTTGTCAAGCAATTTTCTTATTAAGTATTTTCTTTAATCATTTTCTTTTCAAGCCTTTGACTTAGGGAATGTAAACTTAACTTACCTTGATAACTTTATTTGAATACCTTCGCTTGCTCGAATCTTGAGGATAGAACTCACCCAATCAATCTCTACATAGTTAATTCAAGAATCAATTCTAAAAGTTTTAGAATTTTCTAACTTTAAAAACTCTAGGTTTGATTCTCCTCAATTTATTTGGGTTCATAGCTAATTAAGATTTTTTTTGGTAGTAGTTTCTAAGAATGTTTATCAACTATAATCGTCTCCAATAACCGTAGTTTAAGGGGATTGAAAAGTTTACCTTAATTATGAAACTCTAGGTCTGAAGCAAAGGCCTTATTCTTGTATTCTTTTTGAAAATTTAATGATTTCAGGATATAATCATGTTTGGAATCGATGTTTGGAAGTAGTAATTTAAATTTAATCACGTTGAATATTCACCTTAGGTAGCAATTGAACTCTTGAATTCCTTGAGGATGAGAGAAAAGGTCTGATCATTTAAAAATGATATTATTTTCTTTTTCCCGTCTCTTTTTATACTTGGAGAAGGATTTATGCGCGTCCACGCTAGCTTATGTGTGCCAATGCATAGCCATACCTCTTTTCTTTACCTTTTTTTGCTTCTTCGCTAGAAATGACCACTCTTTTTATGCATGACTCTGGTGCTACGATCGAAATAATCAAGTGTCATATGGATGCTAGTAAAGCAAACCTAGAACGACTATAAATCAATCAATAAAGGAAAAATTCCAAAAGAGACACAATTACTTAACATGGTTCTATTAAATGGCCTACGTGCACAAGATAATATGAGCAATTCACTATATAAAAGAGTGTCACGACCCAAAATCCCATCTTAAGGATCGTGATGGCACCTAGTCTCCAAAACTAGGTAAGCCGATCACTTACATTTACAAAAGTTAACCAATTAACATGATATTTTTAAAGTAGAGTTTAATATAATTACTAAAATAAAGGTGATACAAGCCTACGCAGCAATAATCACAACAATCCTCCCCGGACTAGGTAGTTGTCACGACCCAAAATCTACCGTCGTGAAGGTGCATATCGTGGAACTAGGTCAGCCTCAACTTAACAACCCATCACAGCAATAATAAGTTTGAAGATATAACAGAAGCATTTAATATTTAGGGAAAATTGTTTGAAAACATAAGAAATCCCAAATTACGATACAATTTATCCCAAAACCGGGGTGTTACTGAGTACATGAGCATCTAAATCAGAATACAGTCCATTACAGAGCATAGAGAAATAAACTGAAATGCAACAAATGATAAAGAAGCAGAGTCAAGGCCTGCGAACACCGTGCATCTACCTCAATAGTCCCCAAACTCCGAGAGAACTCAATCAGCAACCGCCACTGCGACCGGTATCACCTGGATCTGCACACGAGGTGCAGGGGGTAACGTATGTACACCAACTCAGTAAGTAACGAGTCCAAACTTTGGACCGAAAGGTAGTGACGAACTCAACTGATACAGATAAGAACAAAAATAACTATACAGAAACGTAGGCATGCTTTCAATTTAATAGGCAGTTCAAACAATAAAGTAGAACAGATACGAATAGTATAAAGAATATATCTTTGCTACCTCTACATGCCAATGCACATGCTGTATGGAATGCACCATGCTATCAGCCTCACGTGCTCACTCTCTCAAATAATCAACCACTCGGTAATGTATATGGCTCAAACGGCCCAGGGAAGATCCATCGCGGAATATATACACATCATCAACAACAACCACTTAGTACCGAGGAAGGTCAATCCAGCCTTGCGGAGAAGATCCATCTCTGGGTGTCAAATACTTCGGACAAGATCCATGTCCAGGGAAGACCCATCCCTCAATAATATCATTCGCGCTCACTAGGGTGTGTTACAGACTCCGGAGCGGCTCCTTAAGCGTAAGCACTATCATAAATCAATATAACCGCTGCGACGTGTAGCCCAATCTCATATCTATCACTCATAATCAGGCTTTTGGCTTCACTCAGTCATCAATCTCTCCAGTCTTACCCACGGGCTCACAATGTCATGGAAACAATCCAAAACAATGATATGATGAATCAATAAATAACTAAGACTAAGATATGATATAAAAATGCATGAACATGACACGGAATATTAATTAAAATAGGGAGATGACAGCAAGAAACGACCACTAAGACCAGCATAAAGCCTAAACATGATTTACAACTCAATTACTTTATCACATGATGGAAATATGGATATCAACAAGATAGAGTCACTAAACGGTACCATAGAACCACCCAGGTCACAATTCTCAATATGCACGCCCATCACTTGGCATGTGCGTCACCTCAATATTAATCACATAACACATAGTTCGGGGTTTCGAACTCTCAGAACAAGTTTGAAAGCGTTACTTCCCTCAAACTAAGAAAAATCCTACTCCGCAATGTCTTTGCCTCTCAAATCGGTCTCCAAACGTACCTAATCTAGCCACAAGCAATACAATACGATCAATATAGTTTAAAGGAATCAATTCCATAAGAAAAATACCAAATTACAATCAAAATCCAAAATCGGCTCAAACCCATTCCAGGGCCCATGTCTCAAAATCCGACAAAAGTCACAAATCCTAAAAGCCCGTTCACCACGAGTCTAACCATACTAAATTTATCAAAATTCGACCTCAATTAGTCATCCAAAACCCCAAAACTCACTCCCCAATTCTCAAGCCCTAACTGCCAAATTTCACCTCAAACACTCACCAACTAGGTGTAAAAATACATGAAAAAAACACCATTGCCAAAGATAATTAGGCCCAAGGACTTAACTCATTGATAACCTCAAATTCCCTTCGAAAATCTCTTCAAAATCCTCCAAAGTCCGAGTTCAAATATATGAAAATGGGGAAAAATCCTGAAGTCCTCTATTTATACTTTCTGTCCAGCAAAATCGCACCTGCGATCCTTTATCCGCACCTATGGAGCCGCTTCTACAGAAACTCACTTAAAACACTGGCCCCGCACCTGCGTCCCAGGTCCCGCACCCACGGACGCGCACTTACACTTGTCCCTCCGTTTCTGCGGAAACTACAAACTCCTCTTTTCTATATCTTCGTCTCAACCTCGCATCTATGGGCTCGTAGATGCGACTCCTTTATCGCATCTGCGATTCCAGACCAATCCAGCATTTCCTGCATCTGTGATCTCCTAATCGCTTATACGGGCCGCACTTATGGGCTCCCCACCGCAGGTGCGAAAACACCAGAACCTGCAACACTTTAACATGCACTCTTCAACTCAAATCAAGCCGTTAACCATCCGAAATCCCCCCCGAGGCCCTCGGGACCTCAACCAAATGTACCAACAAGTCATATAACCCCATACGAACTTAGTCGAACCTTCAAATCACTCAAAACAACTTCAAAGCACCAAATTACCCTCGGATTGAAGCCTAAGAACTTCTAAACTTCTGAATTACACAAAAGATGCCGAAACCTACCAAACAACGTTTGAATGACCTCAAATTTTGCACACAAGTCAGAAATGACACCACGAACCTACTCTAACTTCCGGAAATCCAATCCGATCCCGATATCAAAATTTTCACTGCCGGCCAAAATCGCCAAAATTCTAACTTTCGCCAATTCAGACCTAATTTTACCACGGACCTCCAAATCACATTCTGAACGCGCACCTAAGTCCAAAATCACCTAACGGAGCTAACAGAACTATCCAAATCTGATGTCGTTTACACATAAGTCAATATCCGGTCAACTTTTCCAACTTAAGCTTTCAAATAAGAGACTATGTGTCTCAATTGACTCTGAAACTACTCTGAACCCGAACCAACTAACCTGTTATATCATAATATAGCCGAAGAATACAAAAGAAGTACGAAATGGTGGAATGGGGCTATAAGTCTCGAAACGACCTGTCGGGTCGTTACAATAGTACAGATTCACGAACTCTATCTGAATACATAGAAATATCTCAAAATAAAATACAATACTATTCGGATAACGAATTAACAGTATAGTTAAAAGGAAAAGGACTCTAAGAGATTGCGGCAATCGAGCAGCTCTACCTTGAATCCTCGCGATCAATGAAGCTAACATTGCCTGGGTCCACAAACTCCAACAATTGGATTTGCACAAAAATATATAGAAGCGTAGCATGAGTATACCATAATCCGTACCTAGTAAGTATCAAGATTAACCTCGATGAAATAATAACGAGGTACAAATCAAAACACCTATTAAACATAATAACATGTGCAGTATAGCAGTATAAATCTAATAATAGAAGCAATAACCATTAAATGCAATAAGGAATAAATATGTGATAAAAAGGGTAATGTAATCAATACAAAGTTAAAGTACCAATGAAACCAAATAAGGAAACCAAATGACAACAAAATAATCAAGTCGTTCTAACACATGGTTTATAACAAAATCACTCCGAGGTACCACTACTCATAACCACAAGCCATGAGTCCCAACTCACAAATCATATATACATGGCACCTCCTGCCTACATTATACATCACAACCACACGGATAACTCACGTTCCAATATCTCAATCCATCTGGCATGGTCTTAGGCTTACAATCACAATCCGTCCGGTGTGGTCACAAGCTTAATATTACAATCCGCCGGATATGATCACATGCTCAATATCACAATAAAAATAGATATATAAGAATACAAGTGAATGATCAATTAATATCAAGTTTCATACTCCTGAAATGGTATAAATGACATATTATGGTGTATTCTTGTGCGAGTGTACTATTACAATCCAAGTCAACAAGTAATATCAAAGACGCCGAGTAGCTCATTAGAAACAACACAACAAGTCACTTAATGTGCATGACTCACACAAGGGAAATTCACACCATCACACGAATATCATTAATAATATTCCCCCAAGCCATCATATATCATCCCTGACGTAGCCACCCTTATCTCTCCGTGTTAACAATATTATAATAGCCACCCGTATCACTCCACCCAAACAATAAATACAATATCCACATGTATCGCTCTACCCAGACAATATATCAATAGTCACCTGTATCACTCCGCCCAGACAATATATCAATAGCCACATGTATCACTCCGCACAATCAACAACAATGAAATTCCAACCTTGTATTCCGCATAGCAACAATCAATCTACACAACAAATTCACATGTGCCAATATCACAACAACACGGAATACAACTCGTACCACACGTGCTCATAGGCCACAACATTTCCAAAACAACAATGACAATGTCACCACAACACATAACCCACAGCTCAATCGCAATGTGTACAAGAATTTCAATAACAACAAAATAAAATGGAAAAATAACTCAACAATGAAAGGTATGACATGTAATAACAACCTTAATTAAATACATATAAGAGTAAACTCGATAATGAAAGATAGAACATATATTAACAACTTCAATTAAAGCATATAAGAATAAACTTGACAATGGAAGATAGAACGTGTATTGGAAAATTTAATTAAAGCATATAAGAATCCCAATAGTCTAAAATAATCAATTTCCACATATAAGACCGTGTAAACACATGTCACCTCATGTACACGTATTCCACATAATCCAAATAGTGCAATTATACCAATATCCTACGGGTAGTTCTTCCACACAAAGTTAGGCAAGATACTTACCTCAAAGAAGCTAAATCAATACTCTAAGAAGTCCTTCCCGTGTGTAACAACCTCCGGATGGCTCAAATCTAGCTAAAATAACTTAATATCATAAATAAAAGCCATATGAAATTATTTTAGATAATAACGATTCAATTTTAATGAAAATAAAAAAAGTCAATAAAAATGTCAACCCTGAGCTCGTACCTCGGAACCCGAAAAAACTCACAAAATTCGAACACTCATTCCGATACGAGTCAAACCACACTAAAATCATCCAATTCCCGCCTCAAATTGGCCTTCAATTCATCAATTTATATTTTAGAAAAGCTTTTACAAAAATCCCCAATTTTTTCAATTCAAATAACCAATTAAATAATAAAAATAAAGATGGAATTATGAAATATGGAAAAATCCTACTAATAACTTCTACCGATCCAAATCATGGAAATCCCCTCCAAAATCGTCCAAAACCGAGCGCTTTAACTCAAAATGTGAAAAAATAAATAAAAAAACTCGAAATAGAGTACTATATAGGTCTGCCCTAGGGTCCTCTTCTCGATTGCGAAGAACAAATCAAAAACTACCAAAAATCCTACTGCGTGAATGCACTCTGAAACACGCGAACATGACCCCTAGAAAAACTAGCTTTCGCGAATGCAACGTCTAGTGTGCAAACACGAAAGCCAACCTTTGGTGCGCTTCTAACTCTACCTCAACATGATCGGGAGGCTATGGACGCGAACACGATGAACATATCCTCTGAGGCTCCGTGAACACAACTATAGTCTCGCGAACGCGATGTGAAAATTCCCATCCACCCAAATCGCGATCGTGTACATCCTTTCGCGAATGCGATAAACTGTAGACATTAGAAAAACCAGCAACTACAAAACATGAGGAAATGGCACGTAGCCCCTCCGAAATACACCTGAGGCCCCCTAGATCCCTTCCAAATACACCAACCAAACCCAAAACATAATGCGAACCTACTCGAGGACGTAAATTACACCAAACAACAACAAAACTACGAATCACACCTCATGTCAAGCCTAATGAATTAGTGAACTTTCAACTTCAAAAACTCAAGCCGAACCATATCAAATCAACTCGGAATGACCTCAAATTTCGCATGCAAGTCCCAAATGACACAAAGAAACTATACCAACTCCCGGAACCACAATCCGAACTTGATATTAATAAAGGGAACTCCCGATCAAACCTCTCAACCTTCTAAACCTTCAATTTTTTTCCAAAACGTATCAAATCAACTTAGAGACCTCGAAATCCAAATTCAGATATACGCCTAAGCCCAAAATTACCATACAAAACTATTGGAATCATCAAAATACCATTTTGGAGTCGTCTACAAAAAAGTTAAACTCCAGTCAACTCTTACCACTTAAGCTTCTAAAAAAGAATCATTCTCCCAAATCAAATCCCGAATCGCATGAAAACCAAAACTGACCATACATGCAAGTCACAATACATCATATAAAGCTACTCAAGATCTCAAACCACTGAATGGAATGCTAAACACTAAATCTCAAAATGACCAATTGGGTCATTACAAAGAGAGTACAAATATCGAGAGAATAACCCCACAAAGAGGAACACACAAGTGGCATGCTAACACTTGTCCCAAAATTCTCCCCCAAACAAGATTCCCAAATTCATATGGATATATTGTGGATGCTACTAAATAAGAAGGAAGGATCCTTAATTTATAGAAGTCTAAACTTTTTTCTTCCAAGAAAAGGGATTAGGCAAATATGGGAAATTTATAAATTTTTTCTAAGAAAAAGAAATCTAAATTATGGTAAATATGTTTCCCTTTTCTTCAAGAGATAGGAAAACCAAATATGGTAAGAAAATCAGGACAAATACCTAACAGTTCTCCCCCTTAGCCCCGATTTTCAAACAAAATGAACTTGATCCACCATCTTCACGTAACCTTCAATAAGTCGCATCTCCAAATCTCCACCACAAAGTTTGTCTTAATCTCACGATCCAAAATCCACCTAGTCGTGATGGCACCTAACCCGACCTGCTAGGTAAGCTAAATAACAGTTACACAATTCTAACGAGGATCATAAACAATCAATAAATGAAATAGCTGAGTTTTCATACAATATCCCTAGGATTGGTAATACAAGTCCTGAGCCATTAAGACTTAGATTTACAAATCTGTTATGGAAATAAATACAATATTTGTTTGGAAAACACATAAACATAATACGAATCTAAAACTACCATGTAAAAATGGTAGCTATATCCTAAAAACAGGTACATCTTTAATGCCAGCTCACGCCATACACAACAACATCAACTCCAAGATTTGCATGCAAGGTGTAGAAGTGTAGTATGAGTACAACTGACCCCATGTACTCAATAAGTAACAAACCTAACCTCAGGGTGAAAGCAGTGACGAGATCAGAAGAAGGTCAATGACCAAAACCAATAATTAATAATGACACATGATATAATGATTACAGTAAAAGAGAACAACTTGAGAGATATCATGTTCAACTCGTTCATAAATACAGAAAATTAGACATGCTTTTCAAGTATAACAGCCAAAGACACAAATCTTACCGCCAATATCACTAAGACATGAATTTTTCAAGAGAACTGTGATTTTCAACTTAACAATAACAGGTAAAACATTTCTATTTACCGTGAAAATAGTAATAACAATTAAATTTGTTGATGGGACTCTAAAAATGCGTGATCTATTTTCATGCTGGTTTGTTAAGCAGTTGATGCTATGTGTGTGTGACTTAGAAACGAAATAAAAGTTAAGGATAGGGTGAAAATCAAACCGTTAGTCTAATTATCGGGGCCTCGAGCTCGTCGATTCTGGGCCTCGAGGTCGATCTCGAGGCTCGATTACGAGCTATCAAAGGCGGTTGCTATGCGACTAACAGTTATAATAAAATTGACGGAGGCTCTTTATGGCCAATGATAAGCAATAAATGATGAACAAATATGAAGATAATAAATGGAAGCAATAATATCAAGGGAATATCTTAGAGAGCAAGTAGAATGTTCTTGTATATTGAGTGTGGAGTAATTGAAGCAACATGAGAAAACAAAGTGTCATGGACCCTCTTTATATAGGAGGGGAATCCCAACATAGTACAAAATACATTAATGACAAAGAGGTAGGGATGGGACAGCCAGCTAATGTCATGGTGTAGTTTCAGACTAGCCTGACAGATTTTATCGGCCCTGGCTGCATTCTTTGGGAACCCCTCATATCTGTCGTGGTCACGGCCAACGTTATCCCTAGGTTGGTCATCGACAAACCTCGAGGGAGGAAACTCGGCCACAACCTTGCAGCCTCGAGTCTTCGAAATGATCCTCTGCAACGCCTTAGTGACGAGAAATGGGACCCTCCAATTTCGTGGTATACAATTTCATTTACCATCTAGCACGAGAAAATACATCTCTATGCCTACATATCACATAAACACGTCAAACCAATAATACCATATTAGTGTCTAGCATGAGTAAAATACCTCTTTATCCCAACATGTCAAGTAAATAACATCCAATCGAAGCCATCAAGTATACTAACACTCCGCATGCTCACGGTTATGTACAAATTCCACTCACCAACACAGACACAATCACTCTCGGCACTGTACGGGTGCCTGGCACAAAAGTCCCTCACCATCACACACACAATCACACTTAGCATTGTAACAGTGCATGATGCAAATGCCCCTTATCGAAGCACATATATATCTCTGTGCCTATGCTCACTGTGAATACCAGTCTCCGAAGGGGAAGATCCTTGCCCAAGCGTTGATCGAATATAATCTAACAATCAATAACATGTAGCCTAACATGGGACCCGGTGTACACGTCAACCCTAGACAGTACCAATTAGCCAAATGTGGGACCTGGAGTACGCGTCACCTCAATATCAATAACTCTCAGCCCAATACGGGGCCTCGACGTAAGCATTGCCTCACTATCAATCAACACGGTGGCTAGACAAGATTACTAACATAAATAATAACTCATGTAATCATACAAATGGAGAAGATATGGTATCAAAGGGGCATGATAGCAAAATAAGACATATAATAGCGTAAGAGCTACCCGGATCATGAGAAATCACGGTGAACGCATATACGCTCATCACCTCAGATATACGTCACCCCCATCAAATAACAAATACCATAGCCAACGGGAAAATGTCCTCATATCCAAGTTTAGATATGTTACTTACCTCTAACAAGCCAAATCCATACCCTAAAATTGTCAACCGCACGAATCGACCTCTGAGCGGCTCGAATCTAGCCACTAACAACTCATAAACATCAAATAATGCCATAAGAATCAAACTCAAATGATAAAGGCTGAATCTTTAATCAAATACTCAAAGTCAACCAAAAGGTCAACCTTTGGACCGCACCTCGGAATGTGACAAAACTCATAGATTCCGACAAATCATTCGAATATGAGTCCAACCATACTAATTTCATCCAAATCTGACTTTGAATCGATATTCAAAACCCAATTATTCACTTTAGAAAAGTTTTGATAAAAACTCTCAATTTTTCTTTTAGATTCATGTGACAAAATCAATGATAGAATCAAGATTTATAATCAAAATAGGGTCATGAATACTTAGCCCAATCCAAATCGTGAAAATCTCCTCCAAACCACATCTGCGGAAATACCATCGCAGATGCAGGAAATACTTACGCCCCGAACAACCGCATTTGTGCACATAACTTGCATCTGTGGACTCGCAGATGCGGAAATACCTTTGAATCTGCTCACACCAAGTCTTCAGTATATCGCATATGCGGACCCCCAAGCACATATGTGCTCCCGCTTCTATGTTCAATCTCCACATATGTGGACTCTGCTCTCAGGCCACGCCATTTTCTTCTGCACACCAAATACAACAGATGCACCATCGCATTTGTGCACCTCCCTTCGTAGGTGCGATTGCACCAGGCCTGCCAACCTTCAGCTAAACTCAACTACCTTTCGAGTGCTCTGAAACCCACCCTAGCCCCTTGGGACCCCCTCCCCAGAGCATACCAATAAGTCCCAAAGAATAACACGAACCTACTTAAGGCCTCAAATCACACAAGACAACATCAAAACTACGAATCATCGATCAATATCAATCTCTTAAGTTCATAAACTTCAAACTTCAAACTTCAAACCGAGAGTCCGATTCAAGCCTAACCAATCCGGAATCCAACCAAACTTCGCACACAAATCCCAAATGACAAAACAAACATATTCTAACTTCCAGAATAATAATGTGAATCCGATATCATCAATGTCAACTCCCGGTCAAACATATAAACTTTTCAAATCTTCAAATTGCCAACTTTTACCAAATTAAACCAAAAGCTTCTAGAAACACCCAAATGCAAATTCGGTCATACGCCCAAGTCTAAAATCACCATCCGTACCTAACAGAACCATCAAAACTCTAATCTGAAGTCATATACTCAATTGTCAAACTTGGTCAACATTTCCAACTTAAAGCTTCTAAATTAAGAATCATTCTTCCAAATATATCTTGAACCTCTCGAACCAAAACCGACCATACCCGCAAGTCATAATACCTCATATGAAGCTACTTAAGACCTCAATCCACCGAACGGAATGTAAATGCTCATAATAATCAATCGGGTTGTTACATTCTTCCCCACTTAAATATACATTCATTCTCCAACGTGTCATTACAAAGCCATCAAATCATAGTATAAACACACCATACATATTCCCATGGGTAATCTCACGTCAACATAATATAACTGAAGATTCTTCCTTCAACCTTAGTCTCCAAAATCCAAAATCCATTTTAAGACCCAATTCTCACATCTATACACTGTATAAGTCTAAACAAGATATATCAAGACATAACCATATTCCAAATATAATCACCTGATATTACACGTAACTCAGATACTCGTAGCAATAACTTCCAATCATAATAGCTATCCAATAGCAAACCCGGTAGCGGCAACATGCCTCATATCATATAAAACCTCGTTATGAACCTTCATACACTACCAAAGAAAGAAACATTTAGAAATTCATAACTACTCATCACTTCAACAAGTCGTCGAGCTCTCTCGTCCGCCAAGAACTATAGCCTAATTCGAAGCAGACTAATGACATCATCTCATCTCCAAACATACCTTAATCAATTTTGATAGCACTCATTCCAGGTTCAATAACCTCATCTCATCTAGTACAACCTGCTCAACTCGCATGCCACACCAATACCACCTAGAGCCACATAACATGCAATACGTGCACCATACAAGCAATAATTCCAATTTAACCAAAGATGGAAGAAGAACCAAATGAGGGAACTATTCCGCAAGCTCAACAGATACCACCATAAAGCGCAAATCTATGAACACATCAAATCAACTCGGAATGACCTCAAATTTTGCATGCAAGTCCCAAATGACACAAAGAAACTATACCAACTCCCGGAACCACAATCCGAACTTGATATTAATAAAAGGAACTCTCGGTCAAACCTTTCAACCTTTAAATTTTGCCAAAAAGTATCAAATCAACTTAGAGACCTCGAAATCCAAATTCGGACATATGCCTAAGCCCAAAATTACCATACAAAACTATTGGAATCATCAAAATACCATTTTGGAGTCGTCTACATAAAGTTAAACTATAGTCAACTCTTACCACTTAAGCTTCTAAAAAAGAATCATTCTCCCAAATCAAATCCCGAATCGCATGAAAACCAAAACTGACCATACACTCAAGTCAAAATACATCATATGAAGCTACTCAAGATCTCAAACCACCGAATGGAACGCTGAACACTAAATCTCAAAATAACCAATTGGGTCATTACAAAGAGAGTACAAATATCGAGAGAATAACCAACAAAGATGAATACACAAGTGGCATGCTAACACTTGTCCCTAAATTCTCTCCCAAACAAGATTCTCAAATTCATATGGCTATATTGTGGATGCTACTAAATGAGAAGGAAGGATCCTTTATTTATAGAAGTCCAAATTTTTTCTTCCAAGAAAAGAGATTAGGCAAATATGGGAGATTTATATATCTTTTCTAAGAAAAAGAAATCTCAATTATGGTAAATATGTTTCCCTTTTCTTCAAGAGATAGGAAAACCAAATATGGTAAGAAAATCAGGACAAATAACTAATAATTCTCCCCCTTAGCCCCGATTTTCAAACAAAATGAACTTGATCCACCATCTTCATGTAACCTTCAATAAGTCGCATCTCCAAATCTCCACTGCAAAGTTTTTCTTAATCTCACGACCCAAAATCCACCTAGTCGTGATGACACCTAACCTCACCTGCTAGGTAAGCCAAATAATAGTTACACAATTCTAATGAAGATCATAAATAATCAATAAATAAAATAGCTAAGATTTCATACAATATCCCTAGGATTGATAGTATAAGTCATGATCCATAAGACTTAGATTTACAAAGATGGTATAAAAATAAATACAACATTTATTTGGAATATACATAAACAAAATATGAATCTAAAACTATCAACAAAAAGTGGTAGCTATGTCCGGAAAGCAGGTACATCTTCAATGCCAACTCCCGCCATGTACAATAGCATCAACTCCAAGATCTGCATGCAAGATTTTGAAGTGTAGTATGAGTACAATCGACCATATGTACACAATAATTAACAAACCTAACCTTGGTATAAAAGTAGTAACGAGGTCGGAAGAAGGTTAGTGTCCAACACCAATAATCAATAACGACACATGATATAATGATATCGAAAAAGAGAACAAATCGAGTGATATCATGTTCAACTCGTTCACAAATACGGAAAATTAGAAGTACTTTTCAAGTATAACAGTAAAAGCCCCAAATTTTACCACCGAAATTACTAAAACATAAATTTATCAAGAGAACTATGATTTCCAGCTTAACAACAATAGGTAAAACAATTTATTTACCATCTAGCACGAGCTGAATACATCTCTATGCCTATATGTCACATATACAAATCAAGTCAATAATATCATATTACCGTCTAGTATGCAGAAAATACCTTTTTATGCCCATATGTTAAATATACATGTCAAGTCAATAACATCAAAGAGAAGCCATCAAGTATACTCACACTTAGCACGCTTACAGTGCCTATCACAAATGCCCTCACCTTCACACATACAATCACACTTAGCACTATGCGGGTGCCTGGCACAAATGTCCCTCACCATCACACACACAATTACACTCAGCACTGTACGAGTGCCTAGAACAAATGCCCCTTACCAAAGCACATATATATATATCTTTGTGCCTATGCTTATTGTGAATACCAGACTCCAGAGGGGCAGATCCTTGCCCGAGCGCTGATCGAATATAATCCAACATTCAATAACATGCAGCCCAATATGGGGCCTACTACACGTGTCGCCCATAGACAGTACTACTTAGCCCAATGTGAGGCCTAACATACGCGTCACCTCAATACCAATAACTCTCAGCTCAATACGGGGCCTCGATGCAATGGAAAACATCGGGCCTCAATCCGCTCAAGTCTCCATATGCCAACATCTCACAAAAACATAATCTAATATACAACATGAAGTAACAACGTGCCGGAAATTCAACTCAAGCTCGTATCACGTACAAGAACACCAATCACATGTTATATACATATTAAAAGTGTATAGAGGTAGAGATATAACATGCGGATATAATTTACATGACTGAACAGTATGACTATGGCTAAGGCAAATAGCTCAACATAGCAAGGTAGGTCTATCATGTCTCAAACAAATAAGCAGATAGCCTACACATGATATCTAACATAAATAATAACTCACATAGCTATACAAATGGAGAAAATATGGTATCAAAGGGTCATGATAGCAAAACAAGACATATAATAGCCTAAGAGCTACGTGGATCATGAGAAATCACTATGCACACAAATACGTTCATCACCTCGCATATACATAACCCCCAGCACATAACAAATACCATAGCCAATGGGAAAATATCCTCATATTCAAGTTTAAATATGTTACTTACCTCAAACAAGCCAAATCCTTTTTAAAAGTGCCTTCCCGTGCGAGTCAACCTCTGAGCGGCTCGAATCTAGCCAATAACAACTCAAAACATCAAATAATATTATAAGAATCAAACTCAAACAATAAAGGTCGAATCTCTAATCAAACACTCAAAGTCAACCAAAAAATCAACCTCGGCCCCACACCTTGAAATCCGATAAAAATCACAGATTCTGATAACCCATTTGAATACCAATCCAATCATACTAGTTTCATCCTAATCCGACTCCGAATCGATATTCAGAATTCAATTATTCACTTTAGAAAAGTTTTGACCAAAAACCTCAATTTATTTTTTAGAGTCATCACCTAAATGCAAAAATTTAAGATACAATCTTGATTAATAATCAAAACCGGGTTAAGAATACTTACCCCAATCCAATTCATGAAAATCCCCTCCAATATCGCCCAAATCCAAGCTTCCAAACTCAAAAATGTGATAAAATAACTCAACCCTCGAATATAACATGTTCTGCCAAGCACTGTCGCATCATTGCAGATGTGGGAATCACTCACGCCCCGATCAACCGTATCTGTGGACGCAACGTCGCATCTCTAGACTCGCAAATCCAGAAATACCTTCACACATACACATACCCAACATCCGGTAACATCACATATGCGAACCCCAAGCGCATCTGTGCTCCCGCTTTTGCGGTCAATCGCCGCACTTGTGAACTTTGCTTCTAGGCTACCTCTTTCACTTATGCACACCAATACCGCATACACGCCATCGTATATGTGCACCTCCTTTCACAGGTACGATTGTACCAGGCCTGCCAACCTTCAGCTAAACTCAACCACCGTTCGGGTGGTCTGAAACCCACCCGAGCCCCTCAGGACCTCATTCGAACATACCAACAAGTCCCAAAGTATAATACGAACCTACTCAAGACCTCAAATCATACAAAATAATACCAAAACCATGAATCATCGCAAGATTAATCTCTTAAGTTCATAAACTTTAAACTTCGAACCGAGCGTCCGATTCAAGCCTAACTAATCCGGAATCCAACCAAACTTTGCAGACAAGTCCCAAATGACAAAACAAACATATTCTAACTTTTGGAATAATAATGTGAACCCGATATCATCAAATTCAACTCCCGATAAAACTTATGAACTTTTCAAACCTTCAAATTGTCAAGTTTTGCCAAATTGATCCCAAATCTTCAAGATTTATCCAATCTAAAATCACTATCCGAACCTAACGGAACTATTAAAACTTCGATCCGATTTCAAATACATAAAAGTCAAACTTGCTCAATTTTTCCAATTTAAAGCTTCTAAAATGAGAATCATTCTTCTAAATCAATCCTGAATCTCTCGAAACCAAAAACAACTACACATGCGAGTTATAATACCTCATATGAACTCATTAAATACTTCAATCCACCGAACAAAATGCAAATGCTTAAAATGACCTGTCGGGTCGTTACATTCAACTTGAATAGCACTCTGGTCAAATTTCTCAGACAAAAGGCATGATTACCAACAAATAGGTTGCGGCTAGAATTAAACCTGTCTTGAACCTCGCTTTGATATCACTTGTTAGGATCGAAATAATCAGGTGTCATGCAGAAAGTAGTAAAGCATACCTTGAACGACGATAAATCAGATAATAAAAGATAAATATATCGAAAGAGACATAAACATTTAACGTGGTTGGGTCAATTGACCTATTTCTATAGGCGGAGATGAGCAATCCACTATATAAAAGAGAGTACAAAATGTCGAGAGAACAACCTCACAAAGAGGCACACACAAGTGGCATGCTAACACTTGTCCCGAAATTCTCCCCCTAAACAAGACTCTAAAATCCATATTGCTACATTGTGAATATTACTAAATGAGAATCAAAGATCCTTAATTTATAGAAGTCCAAACATTTTCCTCTAAAAAAATAGGGACGAGCCAAATATGGGAAATTTATAATTTTCTTCTAAAAAAAATAAAACTCAATTATGATAAATATATTGACCTTTCCTTCAAGAGATAGGAAAATTAAATATATTAAGAAAATTCGGACAAAAACCTAACATCTGGTTGCTCCACGCGTTGCCTTGGCTGCTCCGCCACTCTTTGATAAAAAGGCCGTAATTTCTTGCAGTAATATAGAAATAACAAATTATTTGAAGGATTAAAAACTAAATTCGAAAACCTTTAATTTGATAGGTTATTTACCACATAAATGCTTAATCTTGGGAGCTGTACTTGTTTGAAATTAGGTCTTATGCAACTATGATTATCTTCTCCCTTTTAATATCTTAAATTTATTTGTACCACCTCTCCCCCTTCAAATCGTTTGTACATACTACCTTCCAAGCATGAGATTTAGGTCTTATGAACCTTCAAAACTTTTCGAGCATCGTATGCCAACCTAAAGCTTGAACGAGGAAGTAATAGATAACGAAAAATTTTCTGGGGTATTACATATAAATTGGTAACTAATATCATAAAGAGTGATTGGTATCTTCCAAATAAATTATATTTAATTTAAATTAACTAATTAAATTCTAGTAACAAATTTTTTAATCAATTGATGTGAATATAATATGAAACTCATGATTGTTGCACTTTTTATATATAAAAATATATAGATATGAGTTTAGAAAGAAATTCCTGGTAATAAATATTAATTTATACTATGTACTCCTCAAATATTAGTGGAAAAGAGATAATTTACAGAAATGAAAAGCCAAATCTAATATTAGAACCATATTCATCAGTTGAATCAGTCATTATATCGACACTCCTTTGGAAAATAAAAAGTTTAATGAGTGCGAAGCAATAAAAAATAAAAAATAAAAAATAAAGTGAAGAAGGATGAAAGAACTCATTATACATATCTGGAATGAAAGTGAGAAGATGGAAGAAATGGAAAGGTTTTTTTTTTTGGGGGGGGTGGAGGGGGGGGGGGGGCAGAGAATTGGAAAATTAAGTTGGTAATTACATGTACCTTCAATTCTGTCTCCTATTGAGAATTAGAGTGTAATTGCTCCCCTTTACTTACACTAATTTAATGCCGTACCTTCAATTCTTTGTCTCCTATTGAGAATTAGAGTGTAATTGCTCCCCTTTACTTACACTAATCTAATACCGATCAAGTAATTATTTAGCTAAATAGATAAGTCAAATTATGTAATTACATTCAATTACACTCAAAATCAGAAGGTAGTTTTCCAAACATACCCTAAATATTCTAAAAGTGTAAAGAGATAAAAATTAATACGAGGAAAGATAAAATGACGGTAATTGATTAAAGTCTATATAATTAATACTATTATATCATTTTTTTAATGAATATGCCGAAATCTTAATATCTTGGAAGTTGGAACTAAGGGAATGTCAAAGAAATTGATTTAATAATTACTACTATTTCGAATAATTCATAGTACTACTATTTTTAATCGAAAAATCATAAATAGCCAATTTCTTCTCGAGGTCACAAGTAGGCTTTTTATGTCAGTGGGCGCAGTCCGCCGCGTCTCCTTGTGCACAGCAAATTAGCAGAAGTAGAGCATCATAAATAGTACCATATTTTTATTCAGTTGTTTCTGTTTACTTCTTTCGTTAGCGGCGAGGTGTTGTTGAGGTAAGTAGATCACTGCCAGTAAGTTACCAGCTGACACATCCAAAAGAAAGAGCCTCGTGTAATACTAACCAAGGGAAATGATAAATTGGTTTGCAAGTAAACTTTATATGTTCTTGATCTGTGACGAACTGTGTTCCGATCTTCTGAACGGGCCACCAAATCTGTATGTTATTGTCTAGTCTCTTTTTTACTCCCTCCGTTCAAGTTCATGTGAACTTATTTTCTTTTTGGTTCGTTAAAAAAAAAATGATTCTTTTCTAAATTTGGAAACAATTTAGCTTACACTTACAATTCTACTCTTAACGAGAAGCTTTTATAACCGTACAAATACTGTTGACGACTTTTTGATTTGTTTATGACCACACATTTAAAAAGTCTTTATTTTTTCTTAAAATTTGTGTCCAGTCAAACAGGTTCACATAAATTGAAACGAATGGACAAATAGTTTTCGATTAAACAGGATACAACGAAAAGAAAAAGAGAAGTTGTGAAGATGTATCAATATTTATTATACGTGGAAAACTTCAACCGGTACTATTAATTATCAGATTTGGTGAATGACTGACTTAGTAAGAGCGGTAAAAGGCTGGTCAATTTGATGTAACTTTTAATTACCCACGATTTAGACATATTTTATAATACGAAGCACTAGTTACGTCTTAAAACGAGGACATAATATTCTGAATAAAGATAATAGGTGTGTTTTGTGGAGAAGTTTTATTTTGTGTGACATACAACTTAGTATGAGACTACTTTTTGTCTTACAAATTTGTGGATCTCAATCTTACTTTTGGGTCCACAAAAATCTAGGTCCATAAAACTGTAAGGCAAAAAAGTTGCCTCATACAACTAGTGTCAATTGTACGAGACACAAAATAAAATTTTCCTACTTTGTGCCAAGGGCATGTATAAATCTAGGCAAACACTATGATAAATGACAGATGGAGTTGGGGATGGAGGGTCTAGGTCCAGGGTCCGAGGGTCAGGGGGCGGGTCCAATGTTAGGGGACTATGACTGGGGGTCGAAGATTGAGGGTCAAGGAGCTGGGGTTTGGGGTCGAGGGTCTGTCAATCGAGGTATCGAAGGCATAGCGCAGGGTCAGAGTCGGGGCTGGGGGGTCCAATGATGAGGGTCAGGTCGAGGTTCAGGGCTCAATGTTCGAGGGTCAGGGGGGTCATGGTCAGGTTTGGGAATTGGGGTTCGGTGTCCAATGTCGGGGGGTTCAGGGGTCGAGGGTTTGGCGCTTGAGGTCGGAGTTCAGGGATCAAGAGTCCAGGGTCCAGAGTCGAGGGGACTGGGTAGGGTCGGAGTCCAAGGGGTGGGGAATGATTAGGTGGTGGGTCGCGGCGAGGGAGGTATATACTCAAATGCTTTCAACAGTAATAAGCTATTAACTTCGAAGTTTTAACCCCAAACAAAAATATTAAGCTCCCAAAATTGAAAAACTATGGTATTCTTGATAAAGAAGAAAAGATAAAAAAGGAGATAAAGGGGCAAAGAGGCGAAGTAATTTATTAAATTCTGCCAGTTATGGAGACATTCAGCTAAGATGAGTCTCATTCGGGGACACGCTATGCATTTTTTTACACCACATATTGCCTCCTATCCGGTGGGTTTTTGGTAAACTAATGGTGTAAACCTTATATATGGAGAACTGTTAATTTCATCAAATGCCTCTTAAGGTTTACATTTACACCTGTATAAGTTTTATAATACTTAATGAAATACTTTCTTCGTGTCTCATTTTATGTGATGGTGTTTGATTAAGTACGAATATTAAGAAAGAGAATTTTTTTTGGAAATTATGGTATAAAATATGTGTAAATAAAATTATGATCTCATTAATGGTAAGATGAGAAGGGTGGAATTATTTTTAAATATAAAAAGATTACATTTTTTTTTGGACAAACTAAAAAAAAAGAGTATCACATAAGATGAAACGGTAGAATATAAACATACGAAATAGCGAACCATCTGCTTGAATTTTTATCTATCCCCAAAATAGTCTTTGGGGGGGCAATTAAGGTGACTTCGTGTGCATTTCTTAGAGATTATGTAAATTCAACTTTTGTTTAGTTTCCTATACATGAGTCCATTATTCATGTTGGGGACTAACTAAATTTGGATTTATGCTCGAATATCTCGGGTAAAACACTCTCTAACAGAGACGGGTTCCAGTGAACAAACAAACACATGCTATCCCAGAAAATTGGTTTTATTTTAGCTGCTTTCCACATGGGTAGAGACGCATACAGTCCAAGACCCTTTATTCTCAACAGCAATATCATGTTATAGCAGACAACAGGACAGGCATTTATTTTCTTGAAACAAAATGGTGTGTAATTAGCAAGCAAAATACACTACTACGTTACTTGGTTTTAGTATTAGCAGATTCTCAATTTATTACCAATCATATCATTTGCTAGTCACCCTCTCCTATGACGGATGCATAATATAGATACTGCAGGTTCTTAGTTCAAAGAGTGAGATATAAACTATATATCTATATCTATATGTGTTTTTGTACATATATATTAAATTCGATCCTGGGGCGCGTCTGGATTCTACTGAACTTGCAAGCACATTGTTGGATCCGCCACTGTCCTTCGCCACCTGATCTATAAATGCAGGGGCGGTTGTAGCTTTCGGCTACGGGTTTATATGAACCATATTAGAGACACGGGCGAAGCTAGCCCTTCATATACGGGTTCGGCTGAACCCGATAACTTTTGTCCAAATCATATATTCATCTTAAAAAATTATTGAATTATACACAAATTATTGATTTAGAACCAGTAACTTAAAAGAATTAGAATACTGAACCCATAAGTTTCAAATTCTTGCTCCGCCTCTGATTTGAGATAACACGTGCTAGCACACATGAAACATGGATATAATGTTCAATGTTCGGAGTATTATTCACTTCCTGAGCCTACTTATGAATCTTTTAGAAGTGGTTTGGCGCAAAAGCACAGTCTATGAAAATAATATATGTGTTACTACCAGCCACGTTCATCTGCTTAATCATAAATCAAAATTTATTTCTTTTGTGTCTCTTGCCATGCATGTTCATCGGCATAATCACAAGTAGTAACATGTTTCTTTTGTGTCTCTTGGATAACAATATAATAGGAAGTTTAATGGACAGCCCAACACCGAAAGAAACTACAGAAAAAACCTAAGAGTCTTGTAGGAAGAGTGTTTTTCGAGGGAGCTAGGGTTTTTTTGGGGGGGTGGGGGGAGAGGACAACGTAGCTAGGCAAATATTTTCTATATGTATTATGTTAAATCGTCGTGTATTTACTTTTTTATATTTTTAATTCCTTTACCGAAAATGATGGTTCCACCATTGGAGCGACATACTTGTGTCCAATGAATGTGACAAACAGACAAACAGGATTTGTGATAACATTCAACAGCAAATTGTGGATATGCGAAAATGACTCGCTATACATCCTACTCACTAACCATAAATGCAATTTATATGCCGATTTGCTCTTCCACATGTGAATGTTAGTAATGCACATGGAGATGGCTTTCTTCTTCTTTTTTTTCTCCTTTGGGTAGGCCTGTAAGGTATACTATGGTAGTAGCATTTGACGCTAGTACGTATATGCACCTTGCTGCTAGAACAGAGGCAGATTATTGGTTCTGGATTCTAGAAAAATAAATTACTAGGTTCTCAGATAAATTATTTATACATTAAGTTACGTCGATTCTAGATACACATATAATATAGAGAATTTTTCATAAAGCACCATCTTTTAGCCCTAATAAGTCATTTATAGATACTCTTTGCTATATTACTTGTTATAGATACCTTTTATGTTTTTATACAATGTATTTCATGTATTTAAGCAGTTGTATTCATTAATACAACCAAAAAATAGGCGTAAAAACGGGAACTCCAGCTAATGGGTATCTATATTTATCTGTATTCAAGCTGAATACAAATAAAATACAGTAACATTTTTGCACAAATTCTGGGAAGTTAAACTTGTTAAAAACGGAAGGAAATAAATTCACATGATAGTCTCCTAATTTAACTCAAAGAAATAATACGAGTACACATTAATCTGCTCAAAGAAAGCAGAATAATCTTCTCCCTTTTTCGTGAAAAGAAGCAAAAAATAGAGCAAACACTTACAGAATTGCATATTTCATAGCAAATCAGTTTTGAATACATATCAATACAACTACAAACACTTACAGAAGACTAAATATAGTAAAAAGGCTAAATACATATTAAAAACTAGATACCACACACATGACATAAAAAATAAGTAAGCTGAATACATATGAATACATTTGAAAACTTACTGGAAAATTGAACAGTTGCAAACAAAAATACAGTTGAATACATTGCATATTTCACAATGTAAAAGAGAGAGAGAGAATGTGTTTAGGAGTTATACAGTAATTAGGTGAGAGAAAATACAAAAAAGGAGAGAGAAAAATATTTTTTAGCATATATGGTGCCTTAATTGTAGGATGGAACTATATTTAGATTTTTTGCTATAAAGAATAAAAGGTATTTGTAGGATGTAATATTTTAAAATGGTATTTATTTAATATAAATAGGGTACTAATGTATTCTATAGGTTGTAAAATTTCCTATAATATATGGACCAATCCACTCGATTGGATCCATTTCAATCGGGAGAAATTCAAAAATAGCCAGATTTACAAGTGGTCATTCAAAAATAGCCATAGTTTCAAAAGTAATCGAAATTTAGCAACTTTTTATGTAAAGATAAATCTGAACGAAAACACTATTCAAAATCCGAAAAAATACTCCAGCATAATCACTATTAGAATTCCTGAAAAAAGCGACCAAACTTTAGCGACCAAAGTTGGTCTGTCAAGAAAAGCGACCAAAGTTGGTCGCTAAATTGGTGAAAATAATAAAATAATTATTTGAAATACCTTGGTCGCTACATGGTCGATAATTTCGTCAAAATGTTGACCAGACTGCTCAGACTTGCTTGGTCAAAGAAATACTGAGATTAGCGACCAACGTTGGTCGCTACAGGGGGACCCACTTATAAAATTTTAATAATTATAATATTATTTAAAAGAATTATAAAATATAAATAAATATAATTTAATTTTAATGACTAAAGTTGGTCGCTAATTAAAGGGTAAGCAGATAGCGACCAAAGGACCCAGTTATAAGATTTTAATAATTATATTATTATTTAAAAAAAATTATAAAATATAAATAAATATAATTCAAAGTTAGCGACCAAAGTTGGTCGCTTACTAAAATAGACACCAACTTTGGTCGCTAATCTGGGACTCAGTTCTAACGTTTAACAATTATATTATTATTTTAAATATTATATAAAATATAAATAAATCTGATTTAAATTTAGCGACCAACTTTGGTCGCTAATTTAAATTTATGTATAATTAGCAACCAAAGTTGGTCTCTTTTCAAGTCAACAATGGTCAAAATTAAAACTCACTTTTGTATTTACTATCTAAATAATATAAATGTAAGTCGTTAACACTTTTGTAATACAAGGGATGAATAGACTAAAATATACTCTAACATGTTATACATGCAGTTAAGTAGTACTACGAAGCGTGCGTGTGTGTCTATATATATATATAGTATAAATTTAGGATTTTAATTCAATTTAAGCTATATATATATATATATATATACATACTATACTATACTATACTATACTATACTATACTATACTATACTATACTACATATGTGCATAATTTTAAATTGAATTAAAAGTAATTTAATTTTTTTTAGAAATAGCGACCAACGTTGGTCGCTACTCTGGTCAAACAGTGAGAAAATAGCAACCAACTCTGGTCGCTATTTTGGACAAAAAGTCAAAACTTATTTTGCTACAAAAATAGCGACCAAAGTTGGTCGCTATTTCTAAAAACATTGTCAAAATCAGGTTTCCCCTCCTATTCTCTTATTTTCTTCAAAATATTTTTCCAAACTCGCTCTTTTCTATCTCACAGTCAAACACCCCCCCCCTCCGACTCCCAGCAGCACATCGGCGCCACCGATGCCACCGACACCCACCGACGGCAGCAGCTCCACCGCCGGCGTCCTCCACTGCCCAGGTAGGTTTCTCTCTCCTTTCTTTGTTTTTTTCGAAATACACTGATTTTGTTTAATTCCTCCTAGTTTGATTTGTAAAAACTAATTGTTCTTAGCTAAATTAAATCTATGATAAGTGTTAGTAGCTAAAATATTTAGTTTTATCTAATAATTTGGGGAAGAAATGGTTTGAAGAGAAGAAACCCTAAACCCTACTAATTCCTATTAAATTTGTTATGTGTTGTCTTGAATAGTTTAGTTAGAATCTAGGGTTTATGATTTGTTCTTGTGAATCGAACTTTTAGGGTATGGGTTGAATTTTTAGGATATGAATTGGGCTTTTAGTTTATGAATTGGACTTGTAGTTTATAAATTGTAATTTTAGGATATGATTTGAACTTTTAATTTATGAATTGAACTTTTTGGATATGAATTGGACGTTTAGTTTATAAATTGAAATTTTAGGATATGAATTGAACTTTTAGAATATGAATAGAACTTTTAGTTTATAAATTGAGTATTTTAGGATATGAATTGGACTTTTAGTTTATGAAGTGAACTTTTAATTTATAAATTGAACTTTTAGTTTGTAAATTGAAAATTTAGGATATGCATTGAAATTTTAGGATATGAAATTAATTAACTAAATTAATTTGTTATTGTTTTATTTGTATAGATGGAACATCGTACTTGGATGTACAATAGGAATTATCCTAATCGGTGGGGATTGTGGGAGGATTTGGTAGAAGGGGTTGATGACCTTATTAGACCTGCAATGTCACTTCCGCCATAACAAAATGAAGGAGTCATTAGGTGCCCTTGTGTTAGGTGCGACTGTATGAAGTTTGGAAAATCGGAGGAAGTTAAGCTTCATCTTTATAGTAAGGGGTTTATAGCGAATTACTTTGTGTGGACTAATCATGGAGAGATCGACGGTAGTCATGGGATATTTCATAACATGGTTGTGGGTGAAATTAGCAAGACGGTGGAGAATACAAATCGTGATTCCAGAATTCATGATATGGTTGCGGATGCTTTTGGAATGCACTTAGGGGGTGACCCCAATGAAAATGTTAAACAAACTCCTAATGATGACGCAAAACGTTTATATGAACAGTTAGAGGAAGCTAGTCATCTACTACGTAAAGGAAGTCCGCACTCTGAGTTGTATGTTGTAGTTAGATTACTAAGTATCAAATCTGATTGGAATATTTCTCAAGGAGCCATGGGCTCTTTCATTGACCTTATGCGTGAACTAGTTGACCCTGATATCGAATTACCTGGTGATTTCTATAAGGCAAAGAGATTAGTTTCTAAGTTAGGACTTTCGTCAATGAGAAATGATTGTTGTGAAGATGGTTGCATGTTATATTATAAAGATGATGCAAATTTAAGCAGTTGTAAATTTTGCGAAAAGCCTCATTTCAAGAGGCTTTCCAGTGGGAAGATGGTCACTATCAAGGCGATGCATTATTTACCTCTTATACCTAGGCTAAAGAGGTTATATGCGTCGATGAGTTCTGCTCCTCATATGAGATGACACTTTGAAAATAGAAGACCACCTAGTGTTATGTGTCACCCTTCAGATGGAGAAGCTTGGAAGCACTTTGATAGAACATATCCAGATTTTGCTAGTGAACCAAGGAACATTCAGTTAGGTCTGTGTGCGGATGGATTCACGTCTTTTTCTATATCTGCGACACCGTATTCATGTTGGCCTGTCTTTCTTACACCTTATAATCTACCACCCGAGTTGTGCATGACTAGTCCATTTATATTCTTAAATTGTATTATCCCCGGTCCACGTAATCCAAAAAGTTTGATAGATGTATATTTGCAACCTTTGATTGATGAGCTGAAATAATTGTGGTACGATGGTGTTGAAACTTATGACATATCAACCAAGCAGAATTTCAATTTGTGTGCTAATTAAATGTGGACAATTAACGATTTTCCTATGTATGGAATGTTGTCTGGGTGGATGACTGCTGGGAAGCTAGCTTGTCCTTACTGCATGAAAAATAGTAAAGCGTTCACTTTGAAACATGGCCGAAAGCAATCATGGTTTGATTGTCATCGTCAATTCTTGCCTCCTGATCATGAGTTTAGAAGGATGAAAAATGCATTCAAAAAGAATAAAATGGAATATGATTCTCCACCTTCAATACTTTCAGGTGAGGAAATTTGGGAGAGGGTCCAGAACTTCAGTAAAGTTACTGAAGCTCCACCTTATAGATTCTCCGGATATGGTGTTACTCATAATTGGACGAAACAGAGTATATTTTGGGAGTTGCCTTATTGGAAGGATAATATTCTCCGTCACAACCTTGATGTCATGCATATTGAGAAGAATTATTTTGACAATTTGTTCAACACAGTGATGAATGTTAAAGGTAAGACAAAGGATAACCCGAACGCTAGAATGGACTTACAAGAATATTGCAGGCGGCCTGAATTATACTTGCAGACAACAAACAATGGTAAGATATTCAAACCCAAATCAAGTTACACATTCACTTTGGAGGAAAGACGGAAAATTTGTGATTGGGTAACAAAATTGAAGATGCCTGAGGGTTATGCGACGAATTTTGGGGAAAAAGTTGATATGGAGGTAGGGAAGTTGAGCCATTTGAAAAGTCATGACTGTCATGTTTTCATGGAGACCATAGTGCCTATTGCATTTTGTAGTTTGCCTGAAAGAATCTGGAAACCCATCACAGAGATTAGTTTGTTTTTCGAAGACTTGTGTTCTTCCACATTAAGGGAAGAAAACCTACTCCGGATGGATTAGAACATTTGTGTAACTTCTAGTAAGATGGAAAAGATATTTCCATGTTGGTTTTTTGGTGTGATGGAACACCTTCCAATCCACCTTGTACACGAGGCACGACTTGGAGGGCTTGTTCAATGTGGATGGATGTATCCTTTTGAGAGGTAATATTATAAGTTTGATGTAATTTTCCGTTTTATTTGAATGTTCTTGGCTAACCTGAAATTATGTAGGACAATTGGTAAATCCAAACAATTTGTTAAGTAGAGGAATAGGATTGAACGATCTATATGCAAAGCTTATCTTTCAAAGGAAAATGCTCATTTTTGTTCTTATTATTTTGAGAGCAATGTGCCATGTGCTAGGAATAGGCCCAACAGGCACACGGTCGACCTTATGAATGATCCATTATATCCGCCTATGTCCATATTCAATCAACCAGGCCGATGTTCTAAGGATGTTAGAAATAGAAGTTTGAGTAATATGGAGTATAAGTCAGCTGCACTTCATGTGTTGCTAAATTGTCCCGAAGTTGTACCATTTCTCAAGTAAGTATTAATTTAGTAGTTATCAAAATATAAAATTTACTGTGATTACATCTCAATGCAACTACTAAAAATATTTGATGTGTCACAGTCACTTCGTGGGTCAATTTGGCCATGATGTTATATACACGACATTTGATACGTGGTTCAAACAATTTGTAAGTTTATCCTTAAAATATTCTAACACTATGTAGGCAAACAATGTTTGAAAATTATGCTAACTTATGAATTTTTTTAACAAAATGTAGGTAAATGATCCAAATAATGGTGTAAATCAATTTTTGAAAGATATGTCTTAGAGACCTGGGCTTCAAGTCACAACAATGTCTAAGTACGTTGTGAATGGTTATAAGTTTCATACAGAGGATTTCTCTAAAAATAAAAATAGCAACAACAGTGGGGTGTGAGTTCAAGGTGGTTATGGCAATCAAGTTGGAGATATTGATTATTATGGTGTGCTCAAAGAAATAATAGAACTAGAATATACAAGTTGGCCATTTAAGAAATTGATACTCTTTAGATGCAAGTGGTTTGACCCAAATCCAACAAGAGGTACAAGAGTACACAATCAATACAACATAATTGAGGTTAATCATACGAGGGAGTATGATCGCTATAATCATTTCATAATTGCACATAATGTTAGGCAAGTGTATTATGCTCCTTATCCATTGCGGCGGAATAAGTCCGATTGATGGGTTGTAATCAAAACTAAGCCTGTAGGTAGGGTGAAAGTCGAGAATGTGTTAGATGTTGCATATCAAAACGATATCTCCAGTGTTCACCAAATAGTGGACGAACTTTAGAAAATGATTTGGAACATCCTGAACACATATTGGAAGATGTTGATATAAATGAAGAAAAAATTATAGAAAACAAGGAAGAAGAGTCAACTGATGAAGCTCAAACTAGTGAGGAAGAAGAATTCTCTAACGAGGAACAATACGCCGATGAGCTTTAAAAAGTTGGTTTCTTTAATAACTCTCGTTTATAGCTAGTTTCTTTATATGTTTCAATCTAAATATGTATTATATTGTGCGGATGATAGGAAAGGGTCGAGGTAACAATGACCCTAGTGGTTCTCGGGGTCGAGAAAAGGCTAGGAAATCAAAGAGGAGGGTAGAAGATAATACTCAATCTTTTCCACCCTCTTCTGATGTGCCTATGCCTATGTCTTTGCCTCCACCCCAGGGCTATTTTGAGCTGCCACAGCATCACAGGCCCTACACCTTCATGCAGACACCAGGTCTTTCGTCACAAGGCCATAGGACTATATATCTGACATAGAGTCCACCTGCCTCACTACCACGTGGATCACACCCATCATCATCACATGGATCACATCGATCCATGTCACATCCAAATGGATCACAGCCATTAGTGTCACATCCACTCGGGTCACAGCATTCAGTATCACATCCACTTGCGGTCTATACAACTATGTCGCAGTCATAGGGATCACAACCATCTTCATCAGGGACTCCATCTATTTCAGGCCTTCGACTGCGAGATACTACCTCTGACCCCCTACACCTTCCACACATGCCTCTGATATACATGTTTCGGACGGTGATGCTGATGCTGACGAGGAGCTGCATTATGATTAATATGGCAGGATCATCATAGTCCCTGAGGGTGATGGGTAAGAGTTATTTGTTATTTTTACATTTATTGTTTTGTATAGTTTTTACTTAGATATTAATGTGTTTTTTTTATTAAATTGTAGGTTCATCCCGAGTAATATTACTACGAGGATAATCACAAAAGCAACCAGAAAGATTTATGATGGCCCTTATGCGTCTTGGAGTGAATTCCCATTCTCGCTGAAGGAGAAAATTTTCAATGAATTTAATGTATAAATGTTCTTTTAAGCAATATAATTATTTGTATTTATGATATTTCCATATAATATTTAACTTTTGAAATACAGAGCAAGTGTGTATGGGAAAACCACTATAGCGCGGACGTGGCTGCAAATTTTCATCTCAAAGCTCGCAAGCGGTTGTCACATACTTTCTCCAAAGCTAGAAAATTGAACCAGAAGTCTGACTGGTTGCTTCAGAATTTATGGGAGGATTTGCAAAGGCAATGACTTACTGCAAAGTTCATAGAGAAGAGCGAAGAAGGAAAGAAAGCTCGCGCATCTGAGAAGGGAGGATCCTTGCATACTGGAGGTGCGATCAGCCTAGGGACAATAAAAAGAAGAATGGTACGTAATTGCTTAATTTTTTTTAATTTTCAAAGTATATCTATTTTATTTATTAACTAAAACTTATGAGTTTTCAGGAAAAGAAGTTGGGGCTTCCGATGAACCAAGATGAGTTATTCAAGGAGACTCATATTATGAAGAAGAAGAAAGAGACGGATCAAAAAAGGTGGGTCGAGGGACGAGCCTCGACTGTACATGTAAGTTTTCACTTTTCATTAAGTATTTTGATTTACTTTTATATAAATTTTGAAATACTAATTCAATGTAAATTTTCTTATAGGGTCGCTTCATAGCTGAAGTGGAGGAATTCATACGCAGTCAGCCATCTAATGAGTCGGGCGAGCCAATCCAACCTTCGGACGAGGATGCTGAAAGAATGTGGACGGAGGCTGCAGGCGGTCCAAAATGGGGGAAGGTATATGGGCTTCCTACTAAGAAATTTCATTGCTATAAGTGTGGAGTGCAAGGAATAGGGACTTCCTCACAAGCCGAGCAACTTGATGGGGAGAGCCTCTCCTCTATGCGGGAGACCATGACAAAACTCACATCCGAGCTAGAAGCGGCCAAGGAAAGAGAAAAGCTTAGAGATGCTCAGTACATTGGCGTGGTCGCTCAGTGCCGGGGCATGCAAGAGCAACTCAAATCTCTCCTAGGTCCTGGAGGTTTTCCGATTCCCCAGTCTCATGACTCATCGCCAGAGGCTTGCCTTCCCCATGCTTGTTCCTCCCGTCCTCCCCATGATCATTCTTCCCGTCCTAGACAAGTAGACCCTTTTGGATACCGTCTTCCTGATGAAAGTTCATCAGACGGTGATGCTAATGATGTACAAAACACTCATTGAATTTTATATACTTTGAACTAGACAAATAGAATCGATTTTCGAATGAGCTTGTAATAAGAGTTAACTTGGTTTGGTTAGCTTAATGTGGTAGTTCTATTGAACTTTATACTTTGTTGGTTTTAATGTTGGTTTTATTGTTGTTTTTGTGTTGTTGTTGTTGTTGTTGTTGTTGTTGTTGTTGTGTTGTTGTTGGTATTGTTGTTGTTGTTGCTTGTAATAGGGATTTGGTATGACTGGCAGGTGGTGTAGCTTTCAAAACAGGCAGTTTCTGCCAAAATAATACCCAGAAAAGCGACCAACTTTGGTCCCTAAAATAAAGGGACCAGCAATATAGCGACCACTTTTTACCGAATTTCTAGTAGTGCATATACTGGAGTAGGGCTGCTTATCGGACATATTGGACGGTTATTTACTCTTAACGGTTTGGCTTATCGATTATCGGCTTTTAAATGTATTAATCCTCTAGCCACACAATAAGATATCGGGCGGATTGGTATCGGTTTAGCTCTTATCGGGCGGTTTATCAACCTAATTCAATCAAAATAAAATAAAATTTAGTCTCTTTATGTTTAAATAGGTGGTCGATGTACTAAGAGGGATGACGCAGAAGAGACACCGTGATGGGTAAATCATCTATCTCGAATCTTATTTATGTTTATGCACATTGGCCATAGTCCATGTGAAAGATTTTCAATTGGCCGTTGTTAAAAGAAATGTTCGTCATGCTTAGAATTCTAGGATGCCTTAAAACCCAGGCAAAGTTGATGAAGCGGTGGTGTAACTGGTGTTGTTATCTTGTTTCAGACAACAAATTCTGTCTTTTGTCACAGTTAGATGACTCCTTTATTTGGCTTTCTTTTATTCTAATTCACTTTGATAGAGTACCGGAGGAAGAAGGGTTTTTGATTATTTAATATATATATATATATATATATATATATATATATATATATATATATATATATATATATATATATATATATATATATATTCTTAACGGGTTAACGGATTATCTGTTAAGAAAATTAAATAATCTGCCCCCAAGCCGATAAGCCGTTATAAAAAAAAATTCAATATGTTCCCCGTCCGTTAAACTGTTAACCCGATACCAATCAGCTATTAAGTTTCGATTTCGGTTTGATTTTCGGTTTCGGTTCGGTTTTGAGCACCCCTATACTGTAGTTCCAGTATAATATACCGGTCCAACATAAGTTTGGAGCACCGGTGCTCCAGTCTCCAATATATTATACTGGAGCCAGCAAAGTATATCAGTCCAGCATAATATGCTAGAAGTTCATACATAGGTGCACCGAACTTCAGTATATTGTGCTGGACCGGTCTCTGTTGCAGCAAAATAGTAACTATTTTTCAATGACTTGACAAATGCTGCCTATTTTTAAATGACCAGTCTGAAAACTGACTAGAGCGTACTATTTTAACATTTCAGTCTAATACCCATAAGTGGGCCAGCTAGAAGAATACACATTCCAATCTATAGATCCATTTCATTCTGGTGCTATATAGGTGTTCTTAGTCTCACATTATCCCTAATTAAACGGATATATTCAATGCTTAAATACTAAAAGTAGTGAGGTGATATCGCCATGACTTCAAGTTAGTAAAGAAGACTGTCCTTAAATTCTCCTTTTATGCTTTTGGTGGACTATTTTCTTAAATTTCTGGTGATAGTACGTGGTGTAAATTGTGCGAATGATTCGTTGAAATAAACAAATAAATCTGAAGTAAATAATAGATATTTGTCTATAAATTATTTTATTAAGGGTTGTGAGCACGTGATTTTTGCCTTAACAAAAACTACTTCAAAATAAATCAAAAAATAAAATAAATTTCTTTTACTGTGTAGTTTTTGAATTTGCGTGGTGTTAAATATTTGTGTTATGTCCGTAAATATTTACTTTGTCATAATAAAATGAAAATTAAAATAAAATACATGTTGCATGCATATAGGATTTAATTATGCATTTGAAAGATAATTTAAATAAAATCACAAAAATATGCATTCGTTCTATTTTTAAATATGTTACTGTGTGATTAATGTTTTGACTATGTGTTAAATAGTTGTTATAAAGTAATTAATATTTTTGTGTAAGATTAAAATTGTTTTATAATTTTTATTAGGATTTTTAATGATAAATAATAAAATAAAATAAAATAAAATAAATTGTAGAAATAGAATCGGACCTGGATTAAAATCCAGGCCCAAAACTAAATTACCCCCCCCCCTCAGCCCAATCCAGACAACCCAGGTACCGGTCCAATTCAAACGAGTCAAAACGACATCGTTTGGTCGTAGTTTAGCAGAGACCGTTGGATCAAAGCCAACCAACGGCTGAGATCCCACGAACCTTAACCCACAATCCTTACCCGATCCGATACCCGGTCTAACCCGTCCCCCCAGCTTAAACCAAACGTCATCGTTTGGTTAAGTGAGTAAATCCTGACCTTTCATCCTACTAGATCTAACGGTCAGCATCAATCCACCCCACCTTTATATAAGGCCCAAACCCTTACCCTGGCCCCCTAGCCAAACACCCCCCTCCTTCCCTGTTCATCGTCCCTTCCAAAACTCACCCCTAACCCTAGCCGCCCTAGGATCCCACCGCCTGAAACCCGGCGGCATCAACGCCGCCGGTCACCAAAATAACACCCTAGAATCCCCTGAACATCCTCTACACAGATCTAACCTTAGTTTCCTTCGAATCAGACCCCAACTCTTCGAATACTAAATCGAAGGTGGGTCTGAAAACTCCAACCTTTCCAATGGCTTCCAAAATAACACCATAGTACCCCCTAGCATGCCTTGTTATGGATCTGATGTTTGTTTGGCTCGAATCAGTTCCGAGCTTCTCGAATCTTCTTTTGAAGATTCGGACCAAACAAGAACAAACTCAGATCTGTTCTAAACTAACACCAAATGACCCCTAGCCTACCCCCACCCGTGTGTCATTGTTGGTTCCCCTCGAACCTAACCAGAAGTGTTCGGATTTAAAATCCAAGATCTGAAACCCTAAATTTCCAATCCTGGCAAAGATTGAGGTTTAATCGACCTTAGTCAAAGTATTTTTAGTAGAAAATACTTCGACTAAGGTCTGTTTGATTTCAAACAAAGTTCAAATCCAAGTTGAGTTGAGTCCGGTTGAATTTGAAGGCTCAGAGGTAATTTTCTGTTGCTTATGTATGTTCTACGTGTATTCTATATTCGTTTCATTAGTTTGTTTAATTTTTCATAATTTTCTAGTCAATTTTGTTATACTGTCCCCTACCCGTCTACTTGATTCCAAATGTGAATTGTTTCTGTTAATTGTGATTATGTACAATGTGTGTAATCGACTCGATTAAGTTCGTCGATTAGTTGTATTGTGAATCTTGCTTCTGAAATGATGTTTGTAATACCCTGTTTATCTGTTTAGAGTTGATTATCATCATTGAAATCAGTTAATTAGTTCTTCCCAATTTATTGATTCTTGTTTAATAAATCAGAAAGTTTGTCAATGGTGTGTATATGTTGATTTCTGAATCAGTGAGTTTCAGGGCATTGTCAGTATATTGACAATGCTCCTGTGTTTGTTTGATTTTTGTTCAAAGTTAAAGCTCAGTTTACTGAACTCAGTGTAATATGTTGTTATGATGATTGGTTCTGAATTCAGTATGATTCTACAAATGTTGATTAGATGTAATTGTGTTAGGAGGTTACATTCTTAGTCAGGATTCAGTCCAAACTTTAGGATTGGTTGTAGCTGTCTTAAATCAGATTAATAATCAGGCTTATACAGATTTTAAAATCTGTATTGTTAAGATGCTGAATTTAAGGCAGTAATACCAGTAGAAAACAGTAAATCTGGACATTTCTGGGATAAAACAGTAAGGGTAATATGATATAATAGAGGGCTGAAAGTGGTTTGTTAATGGATTTTAATTTAATGAGATAATGGGAAACAAAGGGTAATGGGCTGCTTAAAATCATGATAAGATCACTTAAAGTATTCAAAAGTAGTTTTATTGGAAAACTTTCTGATTTTAAAAGGAGAAAAGGGTCCATTCAGCACTAGAAGAGTATAGGACAACCCTGTATAAATAGAGGGGAATGGGGACTGATTTAGGGGACTGAGACTTTTAAAGAGAGAAAAAAGGGTAGATTTTAAAAAAAAAAACAGAAAGGAAAGAGAGGAAGAGAACAGAAAAAGAAATAGAAAAGAGAACATTCACACACACACACCCACAACCTGAAACAGATACAAAAGCAGAAACAAAAATCAGAAACAGGAATCTAAAACAGATAGAGGAAAGAAGCTGAAATCTGAAATGTTATTTTTCTAGAATCTATCCGTTGTTTGTTTGTGGATAGTGTTCGGTTTAAATCTGAAATTTTCTCTCAAGTTTCTATCACTGTACATCTGGGTTAACGGGTCTTGTTCGGACTTGCTGTGTTACTGGTACATTCTGCCGGTATTTTGCTGCTGCTATTATCGCTGAAATTTACTCCTTTTACCTTCATTTCCAGGTACATATTCTTAAAACTCATGTTGTGAAGAGCTTCAACATGACAAAATGAAGCTTGAATTGTAATTCTGTCTTCTATTCGCTCAAGTTCATTAGTTTAAATTTCAGCTTTGTTTCGTGTTGGTTTAATAGTAGTATATTTTGACGTAACGGCTGTAAATTAAATGTCATTTCTTGAAGTTGCTCGAAATGTTGTAATAAGGTTAATTTCTAAATTTTCATTAGTGGAAGATATAATTAAATTGTCAAGGTAGGGAATATGGCATGAATGTTGGCCATTATTTAATTTTTTGTTGTTAGCTAAGTAAGGAGTAATGTAGAAGTATCAAGAAAACTACACTAGTAATATCTATTGTTAAATAAGGTAAAAATGGTGTTGGTATTATTTTCATGTATAAGATAGCAGGTATCTATAGAACCATTAGTGGATGGTAAGTTGAGTTGTTATGGCTCATTATGATGTTAAAATGCTATGAATGTTTCAAGACATACAAATATGTTGCATGTAAGGCAATGTTGTTAATCAATTTGTATAATAATTCCCTCTCTTATCAATTTGATGCCTATTTACCATCCTAAATAAATAATTAGGCCTATTAGATTAAAAGCAAGTATATGAGAATAAGATGAGATATACAAATTACAACACTTTACATCAATGACAATTAGAAATAGGACTTGCACTAAATAGAAGTAATAAAAGTTCTTGAAAAATATTCTTCCCTTTATAAATCGTTTTTAATTTCATATACAATTCATTATTGGGCATATAGATATATATGTTGTATTTGCCGAAAATAGTGTTAATCATATTTTTACGCTTTTCTTTGAATTTAAATAGTCTGGTTGAATATAATTTATATCCGGAAATTATAATCGACGGGCAACATTTAATAAATTGCAAGTTCTTTTTCAAGAATTCAATATCTTAAATGGAGATTTCTTATGATATAATAAACAATCTGGGGAAAAAGGCCATAATACTATTAACAAAGATTTTGCGCAATCAGTGATGCGTTCGCGCACCCTGATTATATTAAAAAAAAAGCAAATTCGGATTATGCGTACGCGCAATTTCGAGCGAATATTTTAATAAAAAATGATTTCTCCGCGGATGTCAAAATAATTTCATATAACCCGAGGTGTGCAGTTCATTATCTAAATAAAAAGGGTGATGATGTTCCTGATTTTATTTTAAATTTCGAACATATATTTTTTATAAAATCTATAACATGGACAATTTTATTGTGTTCACGTACGCGTGGCACGATCCCCGGTAATTATAAAAAGTATATAATACGAATATACGTACGCGTAATTCGTCCATATAATTGTAAACAATAAGTAAAAAGCGGTAGTAAAATCATGCAATAAAAACGTATTTAGTAAAATCAAGATAATTAAGCCAATAATAAAAACAGTTAAGCGACCGTGCTAGAACCACGGAATTCGGAAATGCCTAACACCTTCTTCCGAATTAACAGAATTCCTTATTCAGGATTTCTGGTTCGCGGAATAATAAACAGAGTCATATTCTCCTCGATTCAGGGATTAAAATTGGTGACTTGGGACGCCTTAAAATTCCCAGATGGCGACTCTGAAATAATTAAATAAATCCCGTTTCGACTGTCCTTCAATTGGAGAAAACTTCCCACGCGCCCCGCGGGCGCGGTAAAAAGGAGGTGCGACAGCTCTGGCGACTCTGCTGGGGACCAACTTGTGTTCCTATTGTAACCCAGAACCATTGGTTCAGGGTTTAAAGAATTCGAGCTTAAAATATCTGTGTTAATTGGCTTTATTTACTATATGATTTTCAACTGTTTATATGCTAATATGCTAAATGTTGCTTTTTACCGCTTTAATATTATTTGAATTGTGAATATATACAACTGCTACGAAACCCCCTTCTTTCTGAGTCTTCTGAATTTATGGTGTACACGTGCGCGTGACCCACCTTTCTGTTAAAGTCATACCAAATAAGACGGAGTTGGGACAAGTAACTAGGCCGGGTAGACTTTCGTGCTCCCGGTACGTTGCCCCCGCTTCGGCTCAAACTGTCCGTTTGGGTAAGCCAGGTTTAGAGCAATCAACCTCAGGTTTTACACTTAGAATAACTCAGCCATGTACCGGATCCCTAGTAGGAACGAATATTTGCATCATATGCATTTGGCCTTGGAGACTCAACACAGGGGTTGGGTCTGTCTAGGACAGGTGAACCCGAAACAAAAAGACCAACATGATGCATCCTACTTGCTACTTGTGCATTCATTTGCCTCGAACATGCTTGTTGACCAGCTTAAACGAAATCATGGTGAGAAGAGAGGAATAAAATGGGTTGTTTTTTTTTTTTTTTAAAAAAAAATTCAAAAAAAAAAATAGTTTTAAATCTTGAAACAAAGATATTTAATAAATAAAATGATTTTTTTAGTGTAAAATTTTCAAAAATAAGTTTTGACTTTATTAAAATTAAATTTCAGATACAAAATGAGCACCACACAAAGCCCCTCATCCACGAGTACAGAAGAATTTCTATTTCAGCTTCAAATGTGGTGGTATGATTTAGGCGAAGATGGTCAAAAATGGGTCGTCAAGCATTTGGGAAATCTCACGGACATTATGAAAGTTAAACCCCGTGATGATCTGATTGCGGCGTTAGTAACTTTTTGGGACCCTGTTCACAATGTCTTTCGTTTCTCTGACTTCGAGCTTACTCCTACATTAGAGGAGATAGCTGGCTATGCTGGTTTTGACGGAAGTCTAAGAAATCAAAGCTTGATATTCACAAAGGCTCCTTCGGTACATCGATTCTTCGGTCTTCTGAACATCAGCAGTCAAATCAGGAAAAACAATGTCATCAATGGATGTTGTTCCTTCAACTTTTTGTATTCAAGGTTCGGAAAGTCAGATGGGTTCGAAATTCATGAGAAAGGCCTTACTAACAAGCAAAACAAAGACACTTGGCAGATTCACCGTCGCTTTGCCTTCATGGTGGCTTTTCTAGGAGTCATGGTCTTCCCAAACAAAGAGCGAACAATTGATATTCGCACCGCGAAAGTTGTGCAAATCCTCACCACCAAAGAAAATCACACCCTTGTCCCCATCATTCTATCAGACATTTATCGGGCTTTGACTTTATGTAAATCAGGAGCAAAAGTCTTCGAAGGATGCAAAATTTTGTTGCAAATGTGGGTGATTGAACATCTCCAACAACAGCCCAAGATCATACAGTATGGGCCAAACAATGATAATTGCATTGAGAGTTATGAGGAAAGAACAAAAAATTATCAGGCTCCAGAAGGAATAGAAGCATGGGTATCTCATCTAAGGGCTTTAACGACAAATCAAATTGAATGGACTTTGGGATGGCTCCCGATGAGGGAAGTAATACACATGTCAACCTCAAATAGTTATCTACTACTATTGGGATTGAGAAGCATTCAGCCGTATGCGCCACTAAGAGTCCTAAGGCAACTAGGGAGATATCAAATAGTTCCTGATGATGAAGATTTAAGTATGCAAGTAATCGAATTACACCCAGAAGCCACTATTCCCGGGGCTCTACTTCAGCAGATGTGGAATGGATGTCGATACTTGAAAAGTGATACTCAAGTCCCAGACACTACAAAGGGTGAGATAAATCCTGGATATGCAAGGTGGTTTGAAAAATGGTCTCGCGTGGATGATGTACCAGAGCCTGAGCTAAGAAGGCCAACAAAAAGACCCCATGTTCAAAACTTCAATGATAAAATCCAAGAGCGGTTGATCTGGGGAGAAAAGGAAAAAGGGTACAAAGCAACTATCCATGCCCTAAAAGAAAATCTGAGAAGCCTCAGTTTGGAGAAAGATTTGCAAGCACAAGAAGCCGAAGGCGAGAAGAAGAGTCTAGCTTGTGAGAATGAAAATCTTCATGCTCGATTCCAAAAAATGAAAAGAGTTTCTGAAACGCCAAAGAGGAGCTGGAAGGATCAAAAAACCATCGCCAATCTCTTTGAAAGAATGCAAGATTATGATTCCATTCTTGCGGAAAACGAAAGGGCATTGAGCAAAGCAAAAGAAAGGATCCAACAATTAAACGAAGAAGCCAGATCTAACAAGGAACGCCAAGATAGGCAATCCGAAAAAGACAAGGCACAATTCAAGAAGGAAAAAGACTATTGGATGCGATCAGAAGACCAGCTTCGTGCACAACTAGAAGAGGCAAGAAGATGCAACAGAGAACATCAACAAGCAGACCTCGACAGGGAAAGATCGCAAGCAAGATTAGAGCAGGCCAGACTCCGAGCTCTGTTAGAATCAGCTCTAGATCGTGAAAACCGTGTCAGAGATATAGCCACCACTCGCAACAGCAATTGCAGAACCAAGACCAACGTGTCCAGGATTTCAGGGCACAAATCCACGACTTAGCAGTCTACACCTCTCAAAGTTATGTAAACTGCCAAGGAATGGATTATGAAAGGTTTACAGAGCATGCACCCACTTTTGCCCGTCATCTAGCAATGGAGTTGGAAAGGATGTATCGTACGCTGGGAGGTCATCCAGGTCAAGCCCCACATTGAGCAAATAATCTATTAATTTACAACACAAGTGGAAAGTGGGGCACGTTGTGAGATGTTAAGAATTGTATATTTTATTTTGATTTAAGTGTGTGTGTTTCAAGCCATTTTCTTAAAGTTTTCAAATGCAATTCCATCTTTGTGTAATGAATAAAAGTGATTGCCTTTAGTCCGAACTACGCAAGGTCTGATTCATGCGGGGGCATGATACGTAGGAAATCTCTCTAAGATTCGACCACCACGATAAAAGATATATATAATAAATAAAAGTGAATAACAATAAAAATTTCAAGAAAGCTGGGACGACACAAGCAGCCGAGCAAATGCATAATAGAAAGGGATTATTTGTCTAGGAGCATTGCATCTCAACGTGTGATTATATATGTGTTAAACTCTCAAAACTAACAAGTTTGTTCATTTCCAGAATTCAAGCAGTTAGTTTCTCTAAAGAGTATACTGGCATATTATCACTATCACACAAGATCAAAAGGACCAATACCCGAAAGTATGTCTATCCCAGATGTTGACACAGGTATGGAGCTAGAGGAGATGGATGTCGGGAAAATGAAAGAAGAGATGTTTAAACTCAAGCAGCAAATGGCTGAGATGTACCAAGCCTGGTCTACAGGACAGTTACCCCCATCTTACCCAAATAACCCTGCTCCATCAATGACCCAAACTCAGGATAATATTACCACTGAATTATCCCCAAATTTCCCCATTTACCAGCACTACCGAGGCACCACCTCTCAGACACCGCAGTCTCCACCTCCGAAACCAGTTCCATATTTTCCTCCACCTATGACTCATGTTTTCGTAGCACCCCCCCCTGCTACATTCCACAAATCTCCTAGTGAGCCTACATTCCAAGCCCAGGACAACCAATATTACCCCCGGAGCCCACCCTCAAAGCCTCCGAAATCCATTCAACTGCTCCTCGTTTTGATCTCCCAACCGAAATTGACAAACCAGCCAAAAATGCTGAACAAGAAGAGATGTTCAGGAAGGTCAAGAGTCTAGAACAATCGTTCAGAGACATGCGAGGATTAGGTGGGCAAGTCAGTGTAGCATACAAAGATTTGTGCTTATTCCCCAATGTACAATTACCAGTCGGCTTCAAGATGCCCAAATTTGACCTATACAACGGGCACGGCGACCCAGTAGCCCACTTAAGGGGTTTCTGTAGCAAGATGCGAGGAGCTGGGGGAAAGGATGAATTATTGATGGCTTACTTCAGTCAAAGTTTAAGCGGATCAGCTTTGGAGTGGTATACACGCCAGGACCATGGGAGATGGTACACCTGGGATGACCTGGCACAGGCATTCGCATACCATTTCCAATACAATCTGGAAATCATCCCAGATCGATTATCTTTGACAAAATTTGAGAAGAAACATAATGAAAGTTTCAGAGAGTATGGTTTTCGGTGGAGAGAACAGGCAGCAAGAGTGGATCCTCCTATGAAGGAGAGCGAAATGGTAGACTACTTCCTCCAAGCCTTGGAACCGACTTACTATGCCCATTTGGTTTCAGCGGTTGGGAAATCATTCAACGAAGTAGTGAAGATGGGAGGTATGGTGGAAGAAGGCCTCAAGACAAATAAAATCATGAGCTATTCAGCAATTAAGGCAACTACTCAAGCTATTCAAGGCGGGGTAGGAGGAATCGGAAGAAAGAAGAGGGAGGAAGCAGCAGTAGTTGATTCAGGAATTTGGCCGGGACCCAGAGGTTCACCGCTTTACTATAATCAACAACGACCTCGCCAATCAGCTTACCACCATGATTCATCCCAACACTACTATCACCCTTCAGAGCCTCATTTTTCCATTAACCATGCTCAAGCATACAATCAGCCACCTGTTCACACCAATTGGCGTGCTCCTGTCACACCAAATACTTACCCACGAGCCTATCCCGGACCAGGTTTCAGGCCTAGGCCAGCATTCAGGGGAGAAAGGGAACAGAAAAAGAAAACTTACACTCCATTGGGAGAGTCTTACACTAGTCTGTTCCACAGGCTGAGACAGCTAGACATGCTGAGACCAATACAATCCAAGCTACCCAATCCTCCTCCAAAGAATCTGGATTACACCATTAGCTGTGAATATTGCTCCGGTGCACCAGGCCATGATACGGAGAAATGTTGGCATTTGAAAAATGCAATACAAGAGCTGATTGATACTAATAAAATCGAGGTTCAAACCCCCGAAGCTCCAAATATCAATAGAAATCCAATGCCAGCCCATCAAGAGGCTAATATGATAGAAATCATACAAGCTGATGGGGAGACAAAGAAGCCGTCACAAACTGTCATGATGATCAAGTCTCATGAAACCAAGCCAGATAAGCAGTTAATGGAGGAGAAGCCGGTGTCTAAGCATAACAAGAATGGTGGTGAACCGTCTATGATAGTCGATGAGGGATCATCGAACAAAGTTGCCGCAAAACAAGAGAGGACAAAGGTGATAGTACCAGGGGTTGCTAACAAACCCGTCGTAATTGTGGAAGGAGCACGTACAGATTGAGTTATTATTGCACCTGTAATCCAGCTGCCGATCATCAACAACAAAACCATCCCATGGAACTATGAACGGATGACCGTAATGTACAAGGGCAAAGAAATCAAGGAAGAAGTGTGTGAGGTGCAAGGCTTGACTCGTTCGGGAAGATGTTTTACTCCCGAAGAGCTGAGAAAAACTAAAAACAATCCAATGCCAACAAAGAGAGCTGTGACGGAAGAAGAGGCGGAGGAGTTTTTAAGAAAAATGAAACTCCATGATTATTCTGTTGTGGATCAATTAAAGAAGACCCCCGCTCAAATTTCATTGTTGTCATTACTGATCCATTCAGAGGAACACCGTCTGGCGTTGATGAAAATCCTGAATGAAGCTCATGTTCCTGAAAAGATCTCTGTAAATCATTTGGGAAAAATAGCCAACAGAATCTTTGAGACAAACAGAATTACATTTGCTGATGATGAATTACCTGTGGAAGGTACCGAGCATAACAGAGCTCTTTACCTCACCGTGAAATGTGAAAACTCCGTAGTAACCCGGGTATTGGTTGACAATGGGTCAAGTGCAAACATATGCCCTCTCTCCACTTTAAGCAAATTAAAAATTAAAGAGGGGAGGATCCAGAAGAATAGTATCTGCGTACGGGGGTTTGACGGTGGAAGCAGAGATTCATTTGGCGACATAGTGTTGGAACTAACTATAGGGCCAGTTGAATTCACAATGGAATTCCAAGTGTTGGACATAACTGTTTCTTACAACTTGTTGTTGGGTCGACCATGGATCCATGCTGCTAAAGCAGTCCCGTCAACACTACATCAGGCTGTCAAGTTTGAATGGGATCATCAAGAAATAGTCGTGCATGGAGAAGAAAGTTTAAATGCTCACAGCAGTACCATTGTACCAGTCGAGGAAACAGAAAATGACCAGGGACCATGGGTATACCAAGTATCCGACACAGTATCGGTAGAGAAAATTCCAGAGGGGAAATACCTTCCGAATCCAAAGATATCCTCTGCATCAGTCATGGTAGCTTATGAAATGTTAAAGAATGGCTTTATACCCGGCAAAGGTCTGGGCTTATCTTTACAAGGAATTATACAACCAGTATCTCTCCCCGAGAACTGGGGAACATTCGGTTTGGGGTTCATACCCACTGCCAATGACGTGATAAGGGCTAGGAAGTTGAAACACCAAGCATGGGTTCTTCCAAAACCAGTCCCACGTTTGTCAAAGTCTTTTGTCAAGACCGGTGCTAAAAATCGCCCGATAACAACAATTCCTAAATCCCGGGTCAATCTTGAGAAAGAATTAATTGAAAGATTCGAGAAATTGTTTGATAATGTGAATATGTTGGAAAGCGGAGAAGGGTGTAGCAACGCAGAAGTTCAATTCGTTGGGCCAGAAACAAAGCTTAATAATTGGAAAGCCACTCCTCTCCCCATTCGAAAGGAGTCTTGGTAGTTTATTTTGATTTTCTTTCAGTTTGTTTGGGTTACTTCAGGGTTGTAATCCCAAAGCTTATCTTACAGTTTGTTTGAAGTGTGCAAAACCTTGTTATCTTTCATCATCCAATAAAAAGCAGTTTCCTTTTTATTATCATTCCTGATAGTTTTCTTTTCTTTTTCTTCTTTCCTGTACAGTTCTTTTTACGCTGGCTCTAGTGATATGGCATGCATGAGGAATCCTCAGCCCAGTCTTAAAAATCAATCTGGTTCCGAAGTAATAATTCAAGAAATATATTGTGATTATGAATCAGAATATGATGAAGATGAGGTTTTTGAAGAGATTAGTAAAGAGTTAATTCACTTTGAGGAAAAAATCAAACCTAACCTGAGTGATACCGAGGACATCAATATAGGGGACACGAGTAATATTCGGGAAACTAAAATAAGTGTCCATCTCGAACCAAAGATCCGAGAAGAGTTAATTAAAGCACTCATAGAATTCAAAGATGTTTTTGCATGGTCGTATGACGACATGCTGGGCCTGAGCACTGATTTAGTGGTTCACAAATTGCCCACCGATCCAACAGTGCCTCCTGTCAAGCAGAGGCTGAGAAAATTCAAGCCTGATATGAGTGTGAGAATTAAGGAAGAAATCACCAAACAATTGGAAGCAAAGGTCATTCGAGTCACTCGATATCCTGTTTGGCTGGCTAATATCGTTCCTGTACCAAAGAAAGACGGAAAAATTAGAGTATGCGTCGACTATCGCAATCTCAACAAAGCAAGTCCAAAGGATAATTTCCCATTACCCAATATCCATATTTTGATCGACAATTGTGCCAAGCATGATATAGGGTCTTTCGTGGATTGTTATGCCGGGTATCATCAAATTCTAATGGATGAAGAAGATGCAGAAAAGACGACATTCATCACACCATGGGGAACTTATTGCTACCGGGTAATGCCATTCGGTTTAAAGAACGCCAGAGCAACCTATATGAGAGCGATGACCACAATGTTTCATGATATGATACACAAAGAGATTGAGGTATACGTGGACGATGTGATCATAAAATCAAAGCATCAGGCCGACCACGTTGGGGATTTGAGGAAGTTCTTCTTAAGACTTCACAGGTACAACCTCAAGCTTAACCCTGCCAAATGCGCATTTGGAGTTCCATCTGGAAAGTTGCTGGGATTCATAGTCAGTCGGCGAGGCATCGAGCTAGATCCATCAAAAATCAAAGCCATCCAAGAATTACCACCTCCAAGAAACAAAACGGAAGTAATGAGTTTGTTGGGAAGGTTAAATTACATCAGCAGGTTTATTGCTCAGCTCACAACAACCTGTGAGCCAATTTTCAAATTGTTAAAAAAGGATGCTGCGGTCAAATGGACCGATGAGTGTCAAGAAGCGTTTGATAAGATAAAAGGGTACTTGTCAAACCCACCCGTGTTGGTCCCGCCAGAGCCAGGAAGACCTTTGATTCTTTACTTGACGGTTTTGGAAAATTCATTTGGTTGTGTATTGGGGCAACATGACCTCACTGGCAGAAAAGAACAGGCCATCTACTACCTTAGCAAGAAGTTCACAGCTTATGAGGTTAAGTATACTCATCTGGAAAAGACATGTTGCGCCCTAACATGGGTAGCTCAAAAATTAAAACACTATTTGTCATCCTACACCACTTACCTCATTTCTCGGTTGGATCCGTTGAAATATATTTTTCAAAAGCCTATGCCAACGGGAAGACTTGCAAAGTGGCAGATATTGCTCACAGAATTTGACATCATCTATGTGACTCGAACTGCAATGAAGGCTCAAGCACTGGCCGATCATTTAGCCGAAAACCCGGTCGATGAGGAATACGAGCCGTTGAAAACCTATTTTCCTGATGAAGAAATAATGCATATCGACGAGATGGAGCAAATTGAAAAACCTGGTTGGAAACTTTTCTTCGATGGGGTTGCTAACATGAAAGGAGTCGGAATAGGAGCTGTAATCATTTCTGAAACAGGGAATCACTATCCTGTTACGGCACAACTGCGATTTTATTGCACCAATAATATGGCTGAATATGAAGCTTGTATTATGGGGTTAAGGCTAGCCGCAGACATGGGTATCCAAGAAATCTTAGTCATGGGAGATTCGGATCTTCTGGTACATCAAATTCAAGGAGAATGGGAAACCCGAGACTTAAAGCTCATACCATACCGACAATGTCTACATGATCTTTGTCAGCGGTTTCAATCAGTGGAGTTTCGGCATATTCCAAGGATCCATAATGAGGTCGCCGATGCATTGGCTACTTTGGCATCAATGTTGCACCATCCAGACAAAGCTTATGTGGATCCACTACATATTCGAGTCCACGATCAGCACGCTTATTGCAATATGGTTGAAGAAGAATTTGATGGTGAACCATGGTTCCACGACATCAAGGAGTATATCAGGATGGGGATATATCCCGCACAAGCCACAGGAGATCAAAATAGGACCATTAGGCGATTGGCAAATGGATTCTTCTTAAGCGGAGGAGTTTTGTATAAAAGAACACCAGATCTTGGATTATTAAGATGCATAGATGCCAGACAAGCTACAACTGTCATGTCTGAAGTACATTCGGGAGTTTGCGGACCCCACATGAGCGGATATGTGTTGGCAAAGAAAATCCTCCGAGCTGGTTACTATTGGCTTACCATGGAGCGAGATTGTATCAGTTTTGTGCGCAAGTGTCATCAATGCCAGATACACGGAGATTTGATTCATTCTCCACCATCCGAGTTGCACACAATGTCGGCACCATGGCCCTTCGTTGCCTGGGGCATGGATGTGATTGGACCAATTGAGCCGGCAGCATCCAATGGGCACAGGTTCATTCTGGTAGCCATTGATTATTTTACCAAATGGGTTGAGGCCAAGACATTCAAATCGGTGACCAAGAAAGCTGTGGTCGATTTTGTCCACTCAAATATCATATGTCGATTCGGAATCCCAAAGGTGATCATCACAGATAACGGTGCTAATCTTAACAGCAACTTAATGAAGGAAGTATGTCAACAGTTTAAGATTACACATCGCAACTCTACCCCATATCGGCCCAAGGCGAATGGAGCAGTCGAGGCAGCCAACAAAAACATAAAGAAGATACTTCGGAAAATGGTAGAAGGTTCAAGACAATGGCATGAAAAATTACCATTTGCATTATTGGGATACCGCACTACTGTTCGCACTTCAGTAGGAGCAACTCCTTATTTGTTGGTGTATGGCACTGAAGCAGTAATTCCTGCAGAAGTTGAGATTCCTTCCCTTCGGATCATCGCCGAAGCAAAGATTGATGATGATGAATGGGTCAAAACCCGTCTAGAACAGTTAAACTTGATTGATGAAAAACGATTGACCGCAGTATGTCATGGTCAATTATATCAAAGAAGAATAGCAAGAGCATACAACAAAAAAGTGCGTCCACGGAAGTTCGAAGTGGGCCAACATGTGCTGAAACGTATTCTTCCACATCAGGTTGAGGCAAAAGGCAAATTTGCCCCGAATTGGCAAGGACCATTCATTGTGACCAGAGTATTATCGAATGGTGCACTATGCTTAACAGATATTGAAGGCAAATGCATAGATATGGCGATCAATTCTGACGCGGTAAAAAGATATTATGCATAACTTTTGAATGTTTGTATTTAGCATTATTTCGAAGATTGGAATAACAAAGGCAATTTATTCTGTTATCCAAACACTATACCATTTGCTTCCCCTTTTGAGCCATATTTGTTTCGTTCCTACCCTCTCTTGGAATCGATGAAAATCAAATATGAAATAACAATAATAAAAAAAAATAATAAAAAAAAAGAAGAAAAGAAAATCACTATTATTTAGTGAACTACGTTTGACCTGATTCCTCAAAGAAGGATACGTAGGCGCCTCACGGCTCGGTCATAGGGTGCACGACATACACAATGTGCACGAAAAGAAACATTAAGAGACCCCAATCAAGAAACTAGGGCAGGAATTGTATTGGAAATAAGAAAAGATTCCAAGAGTTGTAATTTTAAACCCATACCAAAGCTATTTAGCTTTTAATATCTTTTCCATGTCTAACCCCATACCAAAAGACCTTTCGATCAATCTTAGAAAAATGCTGAGACAAGCAAATGAAGATGGTTCATAACACTCTGATACAAACAAGAAAAGAAAGTAAAAATAAGAGAGTCTTATAGGTGAAAACCCACACGGGCACCATAAGGCGACGGAAGTTGAGAGAAAAGTAAAATGAGAGAGTCTTATTGGTGAAAACCTTAGTAGGCACCATAGAACGAAAAGGAAGTGAGAAATGAACAAATGAGGAAGGATCATCGGTGAAAACTCTTTGAGATATTGCAAGCCCAACAGGTCTGTAAAATGAAAAATGAAGTTGGATTACGGAAATTTTGGGGAAAACAAAAATGAGACAATTGAAAGGAGATTGATTAAAAGACTGAGTTGATTAATCCGAAATGCATACCCTGATCATTGGTGCCAGTAACTCCAATCAGATAAGTTTATTCTTTCTCCAACAGTCATCCAAACTTGGATTTTTCTTTTCATTCTATAATTGTCGAAATCAGCGTGTTTCGTCACTAATAATCTTACTTTTTCTAAAAGCTTTGAGATAAGTTTTATTCCAAACAAATAAGAAGGAATGTCAAGGTATACTACCAAGATTAAAGGTTACATGATGCAAAATACGGCCATGAAAGGCGGGAGATAAAAGACCTGGAGAATGAGGATGAGAATTAAAGAAGTCAGGCGTCCACCTGGAGAATGAGGATGAGAAAAGAAGAAGTCAGGCGTCCACCTGGAGAATGAGGATGAGAATTAAAGAAGTCAGGCGTCCACCTGGAGAATGAGGATGAGAAAAGAAGAAGTCAGGCGTCCACCTGGAGAATGAGGATGAGAATTAAAGAAGTCAGGCGTCCACCTGGAGAATGAGGATGAGAAAAGAAGAAGTCAGGCGTCCACCTGGAGAATGAGGATGAGAATTAAAGAAGTCAGGCGTCCACCTGGAGAATGAGGATGAGAAAAGAAGAAGTCAGGCGTCCACCTGGAGAATGAGGATGAGAATTAAAGAAGTCAGGCGTCCACCTGGAGAATGAGGATGAGAATTAAAGAAGTCAGGCGTCCACCTGGAGAATGAGGATGAGAATTAAAGAAGTCAGGCGTCCACCTGGAGAATGAGGATGAGAAAAGAAGAAGTCAGGCGTCCACCTGGAGAATGAGGATGAGAATTAAAGAAGTCAGGCGTCCACCTGGAGAATGAGGATGAGAAAAGAAGAAGTCAGGCGTCCACCTGGAGAATGAGGATGAGAATTAAAGAAGTCAGGCGTCCACCTGGAGAATGAGGATGAGAAAAGAAGAAGTCAGGCGTCCACCTGGAGAATGAGGATGAGAATTAAAGAAGTCAGGCGTCCACCTGGAGAATGAGGATGAGAAAAGAAGAAGTCAGGCGTCCACCTGGAGAATGAGGATGAGAATTAAAGAAGTCAGGCGTCCACCTGGAGAATGAGGATGAGAAAAGAAGAAGTCAGGCGTCCACCTGGAGAATGAGGATGAGAATTAAAGAAGTCAGGCGTCCACCTGGAGAATGAGGATGAGAAAAGAAGAAGTCAGGCGTCCACCTGGAGAATGAGGATGAGAATTAAAGAAGTCAGGCGTCCACCTGGAGAATGAGGATGAGAAAAGAAGAAGTCAGGCGTCCACCTGGAGAATGAGGATGAGAATTAAAGAAGTCAGGCGTCCACCTGGAGAATGAGGATGAGAAAAGAAGAAGTCAGGCGTCCACCTGGAGAATGAGGATGAGAATTAAAGAAGTCAGGCGTCCACCTGGAGAATGAGGATGAGAATTGAAGAAGTCAGGCGTCCACCTGGAGAATGAGGATGAGAATTGAAGAAATGAGGCGTCCACCTGGAGAATGAGGATGGGAATTGAAGAAGTCAGGCGTCCACCTGGAGAATGAGGATGAGAATTAAAGAAATCAGGCGTCCACCTGGAGAATGAGGATGAAGAAGTTAAGAAGAAGTCAGGCGTCCACCTGGAGAATGAGGATGAGGAAAGAAAAAGTCAGGCGTCCACCTGGAGAATAAGGATGAGGAAAGAAGAAGTGAGGCGTCCACCTGGAGAATGAGGACAAAGAATTAAAGAAATCAGGCGTCCCCCTGGAGAATGAGGATAAGAAGTTAAAAAGAAATCAGGCGTCCACCTGGAGAATGAGGATGAAGAAACAAAAGAAGCAGTCAAGGCACCCACCCGGAGAACGAGGGAATGCAATTGAAGTGTTGAAATCAAAAGCTCGCTCATATGAAAAAGGAGCACACTTAGAATCAATAAAGCAGAGGAATCCAACAAAATCCCCAGCAAGAAACAACAAGAGTCCCAAACAGATGAAAAAATACGGGACACAATGAAAAGGAATACGGAATAAGCCAAATGCCCAAGAGTCACCAAGATATCAAGACAACAAGAAACGCAAGGGCATGATCTAGATAAGATTTTTTATAATTCCTGTACCATAATCTAGTTTAGTTTTTGTATTACCTTTGAAGTAAGGTGTAATAAGGAGGTCAGCAAGCAGTAAAAACAGCACGAAGCAGCAGTAACATCACAGTCCCACGGTAGTCCCAGCTACCCAAAACTTCCCGAACTACATTGACCTGATTCCTTTATAGCCAAGGATATGTAGGAAACCTTTGAAGCAGAGGTTCGGTCAAATCTTTCAAAAAATGCTTCCCACGGAGTATTTGAACGGGCAAAAATCGCTCGTATCCGCTCACTTTATCTTTGCACGAAAACTCTTCGAGTTTCCGCACAAAGAGGGGCAGCTGTGAGCACGTGATTTTTGCCTTAACAAAAACTACTCCAAAATAAATCAAAAAATAAAATAAATTTCTTTTACTGTGTAGTTTTTGAATTTGCGTGGTGTTAAATATTTGTGTTATGTCCGTAAATGTTTACTTTGTCATAATAAAATGAAAATTAAAATAAAATACATGTTGCATGCATATAGGATTTAATTATGCATTTGAAAGATAATTTAAATAAAATCACAAAAATATGCATTCGTTCTATTTTTAAATATGTTACTGTGTGATTAATGTTTTGACTATGTGTTAAATAGTTGTTATAAAGTAATTAATATTTTTGTGTAAGATTAAAATTGTTTTATAATTTTTATTAGGATTTTTATAGATAAATAATAAAATAAAATAAAATAAAATAAATTGTAGAAATAGAATCGGACCTGGATTAAAATCCAGGCCCAAAACTAAATTACCCCCCCCAGCCCAATCCAGGCAACCCAGGTACCAGTCCAATTCAAACGAGTCAAAACGACATCGTTTGGTCGTAGTTTAGCAGAGACCGTTGGATCAAAGCCAACCAACGGCTGAGATCCCACGAACCTTAACCTACAATCCTTACCCGATCCGATACCCGGTCCAACCCGTCCCCCCAGCTTAAACCAAACGACATCGTTTGGTTAAGTGAGTAAATCTGACCTTTCATCCTACTAGATCTAACGGTCAGCATCAATCCACCCCACCCCTATATAAGGCCCAAACCCTTACCCCGGCCCCCTAGCCAAACACCCCCCTCCTTCCCTGTTCATCATCCCTTCCAAAACTCACCCCTAACCCTAGCCGCCCTAGGATCCCACCGCCTGAAACCCGGCGGCATCAACGCCGCCGGTCACCAAAATAACACCCTAAAATCCCCTGAACATCCTCTACACAAATCTAACCTTAGTTTCCTTCGAATCAGACCCCAACTTTTCGAATACTAAATCGAAGGTGGGTCTGAAAACTCCAACCTTTCCAATGGCTTCCAAAATAACACCATAGTACCCCCTAGCATGCCTTGTTATGGATCTGATGTTTGTTTGGCTCGAATCAGTTCCGAGCTTCTCGAATCTTCTTTTGAAGATTCGGACCAAACAAGAACAAACTCAGATCTGTTCTAAACTGACACCAAATGACCCCTAGGCTACCCCCACCCGTGTGTCATTGTTGGTTCCCCTCGAACCTACCCAGAAGTGTTCGGATTTAAAATCCAAGATCTGAAACCCTAAATTTCCAATCCTGGCAAAGATTGAGGTTTAATCGACCTTAGTCAAAGTATTTTCAGTAGAAAATACTTCGACTAAGGTCTGTTTGATTTCAAACAAAGTTCAAATCCAAGTTGAGTTGAGTCCGGTTGAATTTGAAGGCTCAGAGGTAATTTTCTGTTGCTTATGTATGTTCTACGTGTATTCTATATTCGTTTCATTAGTTTGTTTAATTTTTCATAATTTTCTAGTCAATTTTGTTATACTGTCCCCTACCCGGTCTACTTGATTCCAAATGTGAATTGTTTCTGTTAATTGTGATTATGTACAATGTGTGTAATCGACTCGATTAAGTTCGTCGATTAGTTGTATTGTGAATCTTGCTTCTGAAATGATGTTTGTAATACCCTGTTTATCTGTTTAGAGTTGATTATCATCATTGAAATCAGTTAATTAGTTCTTCCCAATTTATTGATTCTTGTTTAATAAATCAGAAAGTTTGTCAATGGTGTGTATATGTTGATTTCTGAATCAGTGAGTTTCAGGGCATTGTCAGTATATTGACAATGCTCCTGTGTTTGTTTGATTTTTGTTCAAAGTTAAAGCTCAGTTTACTGAACTCAGTGTAATATGTTGTTATGATGATTGGTTCTGAATTCAGTATGATTCTACAAATGTTGATTAGATGTAATTGTGTTAGGAGGTTACATTCTTAGTCAGGATTCAGTCCAAACTTTAGGATTGGTTGTAGCTGTCTTAAATCAGATTAATAATCAGGCTTATACAGATTTTAAAATCTGTATTGTTAAGATGCTGAATTTAAGGCAGTAATACCAGTAGAAAACAGTAAATCTGGACATTTCTGGGATAAAACAGTAAGGGTAATATGATATAATAGAGGGCTGAAAGTGGTTTGTTAATGGATTTTAATTTAATGAGATAATGGGAAACAAAGGGTAATGGGCTGCTTAAAATCAGGATAAGATCACTTAAAGTATTCAAAAGTAGTTTTAATGGAAAACTTTCTGATTTTAAAAGGAGAAAAGGGTCCATTCAGCACTAGAAGAGTATAGGACAACCCTGTATAAATAGAGGGGAATGGGGACTGATTTAGGGGACTGAGACTTTTAAAGAGAGAAAAAAAAGGGCAGATTTAAAAAAAAAAACAGAAAGGAAAGAGAGGAAGAGAACAGAAAAAGAAATAGAAAAGAGAACATTCACACACACACCCACAACCTGAAATAGATACAAAAGCAGAAACAAAAATCAGAAACAAGAATCTAAAACAGATAGAGGAAAGAAGCTGAAATCTGAAATGTTATTTTTCTAGAATCTATCCGTTGTTTGTTTGTGGATAGTGTTCGGTTTAAATCTGAAATTTTCTCTCAAGTTTCTATCACTGTACATCTGGGTTAACGGGTCTTGTTCGGACTTGCTGTGTTACTGGTACATTCTGCCGGTATTTTGCTGCTGCTATTATCGCTGAAATTTACTCCTTTTACCTTCATTTCCAGGTACATATTCTTAAAACTCATGTTGTGAAGAGCTTCAACATGACAAAATGAAGCTTGAATTGTAATTCTGTCTTCTATTCGCTCAAGTTCATTAGTTTAAATTTCAGCTTTGTTTCGTGTTGGTTTAATAGTAGTATATTTTGACGTAACGACTGTAAATTAAATGTCATTTCTTGAAGTTGCTCGAAATGTTGTAATAAGGTTAATTTCTAAATTTTCATTAGCGGAAGATATAATTAAATTGTCAAGGTAGGGAATATGACATGAATGTTGGCCATTATTTAATTTTTTGTTGTTAGCTAAGTAAGGAGTAATGTAGAAGTATCAAGAAAACTACACTAGTAATATCTATTGTTAAATAAGGTAAAAATGGTGTTGGTATTATTTTCATGTATAAGATAGCAGGTATCTATAGAACCATTAGTGGATGGTAAGTTGAGTTGTTATGGCTCATTATGATGTTAAAATGCTATGAATGTTTCAAGACATACAAATATGTTGCATGTAAGGCAATGTTGTTAATCAATTTGTATAATAATTCCCTCTCTTATCAATTTGATGCCTATTTACCATCCTAAATAAATAATTAGGCCTATTAGATTAAAAGCAAGTATATGAGAATAAGATGAGATATACAAATTACAACACTTTACATCAATGACAATTAGAAATAGGACTTGCACTAAATAGAAGTAATAAAAGTTCTTGAAAAATATTCTTCCCTTTATAAATCGTTTTTAATTTCATATACAATTCATTATTGGGCATATAGATATATATGTTGTATTTGCCGAAAATAGTGTTAATCATATTTTTACGCTTTTCTTTGAATTTAAATAGTCTGGCTGAATATAATTTATATCCGGAAATTATAATCGACGGGCAACATTTAATAAATTGCAAGTTCTTTTTCAAGAATTCAAGGGTATCTTAAATGAAGATTTCTCATGATATAATAAACAATCTGGGGAAAAAGGCCATAATACTATTAACAAAGATTTTGCGCAATCAGGGATGCGTTCGCGCACCCTGATTATATTAAAAAAAAAAAGCAAATTCGGATTATGTGTACGCGCAATTTCGAGCGAATATTTTAATAAAAAATGATTTCTCCGCGGATGTCAAAATAATTTCATATAACCCGAGGTGTGCAGTTCATTATCTAAATAAAAAGGGTAATGATGTTCCTGATTTTATTTTAAATTTCGAACATATATTTTTTATAAAATCTATAACATGGACAATTTTATTGTGTACACGTACGCGTGGCACGATCCCCGGTAATTATAAAAAGTATATAATACGAATATACGTACGCGTAATTCGTCCATATAATTGTAAACAATAAGTAAAAAGCGGTAGTAAAATCATGCAATAAAAACGTATTTAGTAAAATCAAGATAATTAAGCCAATAATAAAAACAGTTAAGCGACCGTGCTAGAACCACGGAATTCGGAAATGCCTAACACCTTCTTCCGAATTAACAGAATTCCTTATTCAGGATTTCTGGTTCGCGGAATAATAAACAGAGTCATATTCTCCTCGATTCAGGGATTAAAATTGGTGACTTGGGACGCCTTAAAATTCCCAGGTGGCGACTCTGAAATAATTAAATAAATCCCGTTTCGACTGTCCTTCAATTGGAGCAAACTCCCCACGCGCCTGCGGGCGCGGTAAAAAGGAGGTGCGACAAGGGTAAAGAGAAAAAACTTATTTCTAAATATAAAAGACTTTTTTTGGCTAACTAAAAAAACAAAAAAATGTCACTTAAAGTAAAACAAAGCAAATATTTTCTAAGTTACTACTCCTATTCGTTTAATCAAATGTTGGGACTTGGATCTTTGTGCCACGTTGATACTTACTCTAAAAGACGTTTTTCTATGTACGTCATATTTGTCCCTGCAACTTGGAAAGATCTTCACGTTAGATCCTTTTTGCATGTAAGCTCAAAACGTGATAGAAACTTTTCCAGCCACATAACACAAACTTTTCCACGTACTACAGGTTTTTGCCAAATTCATAACATCTAACACTAAACTATATTGAGATCTTAGGGTTTCTTTGTCATGAGCTTGAATTTGAATAAACTAAAAGAGAAGAAAAGAACTAATAATACAAGTTAATTTGAGCCCCTTAGTTTTCTCCGGAGGAGTTAGCAAATTTCGTTTTTTGGGTCTCCGTGTCTGATACAGAGCCAGATCCAGGATTTAAATTTTATGGGTTCAATTTTAATGTTTTTAACATTGAATCCATTATATTTTTAATGTTATGGGTTCATATCTATTATTTTTGCAATTTTAATGAATTTATACATATAAATTTACTCTGCGTCAAAAGTTATGGGTTCAGTTGAATCCGTAGACTGCTACATCCCCTCTAGGTCTGATACGTCCGACTAATCTGAATTCGGGGATTGTAAGACCCAGTAAAGAGAAAGTGCTCCTTATTAGGAGTTAGCAAAGAATAAGGCGACGTACAAGAAGTGCTCTTCTTAATTTACTTCTCAATTTGACAATTTGTATTTGAAAGATGATTAAATACCTATTCAGAAAATGTTATGTCTTAACAACAATTTAAGATATTATAAATACTCCATTTTTACCTCCAAATCATATACGCAATCAAAAAGTTCTTATCTTCTTCCCTTTGAAATACTCACTTAGCATCCTTATTTTTTGCTGAGGATTTATCGGAAACAGTATCTCTATTTTTTTAGGTGTTGGCCTGAGTAAGTTTGTTTTGATGATTGACAAAGAAACACACACATGAACCAAGTCCATACACAGTGCTACAGACACGGACAAATTCGAGCACAAGACATGCACGTGAAGGAGATAAGCATAAATGGTTATACTGGATATCTCCTAAATGAACAGGTTGCATATTTGATAAGGAGCAGGACTCCTTACGTGAAGAGCTCTGTCCAAGATAAGGGAAAGAGTTAAAAGTTGAAAATAACTAGAACTCTTCCACCAAAGAAAAGTATAGCATTAGAACTCTAGTTATTTCCTATTCTACTAACTCTATATATTTCAGGATGTTCTCATTTTACAGGTAGGCACAGATACTGAAGTTAAATGAGAGTTGAGAGCAAAATAGCAAGGCATTTTACAAGCAATTCCTCTGTGATTCAAGTGTGCAAACCTAAAACTACATGAACCAGGTAGAAGAATCAGTTTCAAGTGTCTGTCTTTTATTCTAGTTTAATTTTACTAGAGTTTTTGAGTTGTACCTTTCAACTTTCTCTAGAAGCAATTGTACTATGTACTCTGAGTGTATTGTTCAAGTTAGAGTTAACTTGAAATTGTAGCAACAGTCTGAAGCTGGTTGCCACAAAGAGTTAGGGGTAATCTTTAGGTTTACAGGAGTTTTGTAAACACTGTTTTTGGCTCAATGATTTAGTGAAGTGTTGGAAAAAATCATACTGGGTATTAGGTCGTGGTTTTTCCACCTTTTGAGCCAGGTGTTTTTCACGTAAAAATACTTGTGTTCTTTACTTTCTGCATTTATTATTCCGCAATAGTAGTATAAGGAACACATAGAAGAACCAAGTCCTTCTATAATCAGTGCACAAATAAAATTAGACACCACACAAATACCTCCCTGTATTGTATTGAAGTATAAAATAGCACCAGGGTAGGAGTAAGGCTGCGTATATTCTACCATCCCAAGACCCCACTTATGAAAATACACTGGATTGTTGTTTGTACATAGCATCCTTGCGAAAATTCAAGTCTTTGATGAATTAACTTAAACTTTTTTTAGCTTTCTAATATCATACGTCCCATCAGTGATAGAGCTAGAATTTTTATTTAGGGTGGTCAAAATATAAAGATGTGTATATACATAAAAAAAAAATTAGCTAGCTATACCGTGTAATTTTCGGAGACACCTCTTGAATACATGTGGCTCCGCCACGGCATCCAATGTCAACATAGTAAAAGGAAATAAAATTAGTGATGCACTATCACGTAGCTATGATCTTGTGAATTGGGAATCACGGAATGACCAGATACAACATTTAAAAGAGATCGAGAATTAGATGAAGAAACAACAAAGTTGGTGGCTATATAGTAGTTTAAACAAATGATAAAATGGATAGGAGAGTGAATCAAGGAAACAGAATACTTACTAAGATCATGATGTCAATAGAAGGGGAGATTGTCCCTTGGAGAAATGAATAGGCAGTCCAAAGGACAATTTTTGTGTTGTCAAAGGGTCAATAAAATTGAACATATATATCCATTTATATATACATCAAGAACCATGTTAGAGACTAGCTACCAGGTTTTGAGGTCACAGATAAACTTTCTACCTGTCGACACCAGGCCGCCGCGTCTCACTGGCATATGTTTATTATCTTTCCGCTTCATTTCTTAGGTATTTTTATTTATAAAGTTAAAGTGTTACTAAATATAAGAATGTATCTTTCTTGCAATGGAAAAGAGAATGTTATATAAAGTAGGTATCTTTTTATTTGATTCCCTTTTACAAAATCGTGGGAAACTCCGAGCAATATATCTGACAAAAACTGAGCTGTAGTAACCATATCTTTCTGTTGGCGTTTATGGCTGGATCTTCGGACTTGGTTTAGATGAACACTCTCATAATTAATAAACCGATTTAAATATTTCCAGGAATATGTGGCATTTATTCCAAGGACGTGTCTCTAACTCTAGCCAACTCTAGCCTACTCCTCGATCGGATAGTAAGCTTTTTATGTATGTGGACATGCACACAGGCCGCCGCGTCACTAACATAGTTAGAGGCGCAATTAAAATTTGAATTTTATGGGTTCTAAATTTAAAAGATGAAAATGATATCAATAATTGAATTTTAAATTTAATTTTTATATGTATTTAATACATTTCTTAATACATTTTATATGATGTGCACTAAAATCATTGAGTTTGATATAGCTCCGGCTCTCCACCCCTGCACACAGCACAACAGAGCTTTGGTATATTTCTATTCTATTCTATTCTTTCTGTTTTTTTCTTCCTTATGCGGCGAGAAGTTAGCATAGAAGTAACTCGATCTTATGTGCCTTTAAATAACCAGTTGACACTTGTAAAAAAAGGTTGCACGTGTAATATTACTAACCAAGGAAATTGATAAGATGGTTATAGTAACCTAGTCAGCGTATTCATGAGGTGTAAAAGAATGCAGGTGACTGTATGGTGTCTGCAATATATTATTATTTAATAAGAGATGTCAACTCAGCTGTAAGGTTGAAGATTTCGGCCTGTTTTATTTCATAATTTGATGTTTTATACTTCAATATCATATAAGATGGGTAATTTGTGTGGTGTCCAATTTTTCGCTTAAACTGATTATAGAAGGACCTAGTTTTTCTAAGTGTTCTTTAACCTACTATTACGGAAATAGTAAATACGGAAAGTAAAGAACACAAGTATTTTACGTGGAAAACGCATGACTCAAAAATGTGAAAAAACCATGACCTACTTCCCAGTAGGATTTTCCCAAACTCTTCACTAAATCACTGAGCTAAAAACTACATTTAAAAAATACTTTTGTAAACCTAGGATTAACTCTAATCTCATTGTAACAAACAACCTCTAACTGTTGCGACAACCTCAAGTTAACTCTAACTTGAATACTGTGAGTACCTATTACAATTGCCTCTAGATAAAGTTATAAGGTACAATATGAAAATACCTAGTACAACTGAACTAGAATAAAAAAACAGACACTTGGAACTAGTTCTTCTATATGGTTCATGTAGCTTCAGATTTGCACACTTGAATCACACACGAACTTCTTGCAAAAAGCCTAGCTATTTTGCTCTCAATTCACGTTTAACTTCTCCGTTTGTGCGTCACCTGTAATATGAGAACATCCTGCAATTTATAGAGTTAGTAGATGAAGAAATAACTAGAGTTATAATGCTACTCTTCCTTGATGGAAGAGCTCTAGTTGATCTCATCTTCTAACTCCTTCCCTATCTTGGACTGTGTTCTCTTTGAGTAAGGAGTCCTTCTCCTTATCAATTATGCAACCTTTTCGATCAGGAGATATTAAATATACCAAGTTAAGCTTATCTCCTTCATGTGCATCCCACATGCTCGAATCTGCCCGTTTCTATGCACCACAAGGGATGGACCTGGTTCATGCATGTGCTTCCTTTGTCAATCTTCAAAACTAACCTTCACTTAGGCTAACAAATTTTCTCTTTTTGATGATGACAAACTCTGTGTTTTTCATAAGCTTAGGCCTTGTTTCAACTTAGCTCAACATCAACACAATGTTAGAAATATTTTTCCTTTTTATCACTTATCATCCAGGACCAGGTTCATTAGGTTATAAACATCACTGTTCAAAGCTAAACATCACTTGTTTAAAGCACAACCTTTTCCCCCCTTTTGGCATCATCGAAATGTTGCATAAAAAATGTGCAATACCCAGATTTTAAAACTTACTCATAGCCATTGGGGCTTTCGCAAATGCAATCATGGATTAATCATCATCGATCAAGCCAAGAATTTCAACCATCAAAAAAGTATAAACAAACAGTTAAATCAAAAACCAGCAGATTTCATTGATAGGTGATATGATTCATCCACGAAGCATAAAAGGAAATAAAAATACTGAAAACATGAGCAAATAGAAAAACATCCCAAACTAGCTCACTGAAGGAACTACACTAGGCAAGGAAGATAAGGCTTGGAAGAACTAGGCATTGAGTTATTGGCTTGGAAAAGTTTCAGCATGTCTTGAAAAATTCCATCATTCTTCTCCTTTTCCCTTACAAGTTCAATTCTGAGAGCATCTCTCTCAGATTCTACCTCAGCCAACCTTGTCTTCAGCCTTGCTATCCCAGCCTCCTTGGTCTCACTCTCTTGCACCAAGGATCTGACCTTGCTATTGACTGGTGACTTCTTATATGAACCAGGTTCATTAGGGGTGGCAAGAACCTCATAGTCACAAGCAATCAGAGTTTTTGCCCCAAAGTGTTCTTTGCTTGTAGCCACTTCCCACTTCTTCAGAGGCACCTTAAAATATGCAAGCACAGCTGTGAGAATGAAGCCATGGGGAATGGCATGAGACTTGGTGCCACTGATAACCCTATCAAGAAGCTGGATTATAAATCCAAGCCAATTAATTTGCCTCCCACTATCCAAACACTCCATCAGTACCAAGTCCATGAAGTTTGCAATGTGCCTCCTTTCCTGCCTTGGCAGAACGCATTTGATGACAAATTCGAACAACACTTTATGGGATGGCTTTATCTCACTCTTGCACACAACCTTGGGCTCCAGTTCCTCCTCATTGTCACTGAACTTTCTGTTAATATCAAGGAAAGTAGGAAGGTTTTCTAGGCTTGGCCACTTAAGCTTTTTGTAGTCATTGTACCCCTCAGCAAGTACACCTAGAATATCACCGTACTCCATCACATTGAAAGAGATTTGCATCCCTTTTACCAAGATGGTAACCTGCTCATCCTTCACTGCAACATTTGCCATAAATTCAACAACTTCACTCCTGGCCAACCTGCCATCCATCTGAAAGACCATGTCCTTTCAGCCTTGCAGTTCCAATTTCTCCAATAGCAGCACCATTCCTTCCTCTTCAAAATCCCTGAGGAGTCTACCCTTCAGAATAGTTCTTTTGCCAAACTTGGTTATCTTGTCCTTTTCACTGTCTGATTCATTTTCCTCTTCTCTACTCCATTCCTTTTCTTCGACAATTTTTACTTGTTTGGTTTTCACGGCTGACCTAGTCTTTTTTGCCCGGGTGGATGGTTCAGTAGAGTTTAACATAAGAGTAGACTTCTTAGTGGAAGTCTTGGATTTCTTGGGCTTGGGAGTCTGAACCTCCACTTCAGCATTTTCATCTTCATCTTGATGGATCAGGTCCATCTCATCCACATCAACAGCCTCAACAGGCTCTCCCATTTTTTTCTTCCCTTTGTCTATCCGTTTCTTTTCGCTTTCTTCTAATGCTTTCTGCATCACTTCCTCATTATACTTTAGTTTACTTCTTGTGGCTCTTCCTCTTGTTGGAGGAATTTCAATAGTGTCAAAAGGAGCAGCCTTCCTTTTCTTGTTAGCCCTAGCAGTGCCAGGGGTCTTAGCCATGGAAGTTCTCTTATTCTTGGGGTTGTAGCTATCACCTACTTTCTTTAATAGGTATGCAAGGGTTTCTTCAACTGATGAACCAGGTTCATCTACTTTTATCCCAAGGTTAACCAGCCCTTCAATGGCTTTGCCAGACCAACCCTATTTTCTTGACACTTTCCTCTATTTTATCTAATTCTACTCCACAAATAGCCATTTTACCTTTATCAGAAGTGGGTGAAGAATCAACCACTCTTTTTCCATTCCTCTTTTTTCACTTCGAACACCCTCACTCTCTTTTTCTTTTTCTTCTTTATTTTTACCACCTCTTTCTGCACTCCAAAGTTTCTACATTCACTGCTGTGATGACCCGACCAGTCGTCTCATGAGTTACCACTCTGTTTTCCCCATTTCTTCTTCTTATTGCTTTGTCTATCGCTTCTATATGTGATCGGGTTGGTTGGCTCGAGTTCGGAAAGGATTTGGTAAGGCTTGAGACACTTAGTCTCTTTTGAGGAAGCTTAAATTGGAAACGTCAATCGGATATTGACTTATGTGTTAGAGGGCTCGGATATGAGTTCTGATGGTTCGGATAGCTTCAAGAGGTGATTTGGAACTTAGGAGCGTAATCGGAATGTGTTTTGGAGGTCCGGAGAAGAGTTAGGCTTGAATTGGCGAAGTTGGTATTTTGGTGATTTCCGGTTGATAGGTGAGATTTTAATTTAGGGGTCGAAATGGAATTTCGAGAGTTGCAGCAGTTCCATTGTGTCATTTGGGATGTGTGCGCAAAATTTCAGGTCATTTGGATGTGGTTTGGTTGGTTTTTGATCAAAAGCGTAATTCGAAAGAATTTGGAAACTTAGGCTTGAATCTGATGTGTTTTGGTTGATTCGATGTTGTTTGAGGTATTTTGAAGACTGGTATAAGTTTGAATAAGGTAATGAGATATGTTTTTACTTTTGGTTGAGGTCCTGGGGGCCTCGGGGTGATTTCGGATGGTTGACGGAAAGTTTGGAATTTTTGGAGAAGTTGCAGATTTTCTGCTTCTGGTGTTTCCGCACCTGCAGATTGGAGACCGCAGGTGCGATACCACATATGCGAGAAGGGAGGCCGAAGAAGTAGAGTGAGCAGCACAGATGTGATTTTGGTCGCTTTAGTGAAAATCACAGAAGTGGTTCATTGGCCGCAAATGCGGTACCGCAGAAGCGGGAATTGGGCCGCAGATGCGAAATCCCTAGGCCAGAACATATAAATTGTTTCCTTTGCGATTTTTGAGCTATTCCACCATTTTTAAGTCGGCTTTGGAGCTTTTTGGACGATTTTGAAGAAAGATTTCAAGGGAACTTCATTGAGGTGAGGATTTTGGAACTAAAACGTATTCTTATGGTATTATTTAATGGATTTGAGCTATAATTAATGGAAATTAAGGGTTAAAATTAGGGGAAACTAGGCTTGTAAACGTAGACCTTTGATTAAGGATTTGAAGGACCATTTGAGATCGGATTTCAGAACTTTTGATATGTATGAACCCGTGGGGAGATAAGGTATATATTGATGTAAAAATTATCGAATTTCGAGACGTGGCCCAGGGGTCGAGTTTTGGTAATTTCAGAATTTATGTTGTAAATTGAATATTTTTGCTTGGGATTCGTTCCCTTAGAATATTTTGACGTCACGATTCTGATTTTGGATAGATTCGACACGAATGGAGGCCGATTCGAGAGGCAAAGGCGTCACGGGCTAGAGTTCAGACCGGTTTGAGGTGAGTAATGATTGTAAATAATGTCTTGAGGGTATGAAACCCCGGATTTGCACATCGTTGTGCTATATTGAGGTGACACACACGCTAGATGACGAGCGTAGGGTCGTTCACTGTTGGGGATTGTGACTTAGTCCGTCACGAATGACTATTTTACCGTGTATTTGACTTAAATCTATTTTCTATCATCATGATTTGTGAATGCCATATTTGGGCCTCGTGCTAACTATTTGAACTCTTAGGGGATTTTTATTGATATTTCCTCATTGTTTTGACTTTATACTTGAACTCAGTCATGCTATATTCCATTGTTTTCATAACTCAGCCATGTTTACTCTATTTTAATACTTAAATGATCTTTTAAATGATATTTTGGGATGAGAATCATGTTTTATTATTGCCCGAGTGGCTTGTGAGGACTTTGACTGAGTAAGGCCGAGGGCCTATGTTATGAGGAAACATTAACTATGATTATGAAACCGAGGGCCTGAGATATGTACGCCACGAGGTGGCTTGTTGATATGAGGCCGAGAGCCTAGTGATGATGCCACAAGATGGCTTGATATTGCGCTTGGGCCGTAAAGGGTCCCTCCAGGAGTCTCTACACCCCCAGTGAGCGCGGGTACCCATTGTGATGTGAGATATAGCCCGAGAGGCTGGTATGGTTGACATTGTGCCTGAGGGGCAATCCTTTATGTGCTTATCTGTCTTATTTGTCTGCCATTTACCTGTTTAATTATTGAATAGGCATATTTTAAAGTTTAAATTGAACTTATACGACTTTACATATCTTTACTGAATCACTGTTCTTACCTATTTTACTGCTTCATTATAGCCTATAATGTGCCTTACGTGATTTCATGCTTTTTAATCATTTATTTATGATTATTACTCAATGAGTTGGAGTACTCACTTTACTCCCTGCATCCCGTGTGCAGATTCAGGCATTGCTGATCCTGCTAGCGCGAGTTAAGAGCTCCCGGTAGACTTCGGAGTCCACGAGGTAGCTGTTTGGCGTCCGCAGTCCCGTGTTCCTCCCCCTTATCTCATTTCTATCTCTTTATCAGTTGTTCTATAATAGTTTCGTAGGCATTTCAGACTTGTAGCGTATTGTTAGAAGCTCATAACTAGTGACACCCCGGTATCGGGCTGTGTTGGGTTTATCTTCCGCAACTGTACTGTTAATTGCTTACTTTTGGATTATTTATCATGTTTCAGACTTAATTCGTACTATTTAATTGCTTAAAACTGAAATGAGTAAGTGTTGGTTGGCCTTGTCTTCACAAGAGGCGCCATAACGACCGGGTCCGAGTTTGAGGTCGTGACAAGTTGGTATCAGAGCCTAGGTTACGTAGGTCTCACGAGTCATGAGCAGTTTTAGTAGAGTCTCGCGGATCGGTACGGAGACGTCTGTATTTATCCTCTAGAGGCTGCAGAACATTTAGGAAAAAAATCATATTTGTGAAATTTTTGTCGTGCGAATTTGTTGGTCTGTGTACTAAACTTCTGTCATTCTATTCTCTCACAGATGGTGAGGACACGCACTACCGGTCGGGGTGGACGACCACCAGTACCACCTGCTGTGTCCACTAGAAGCCAAGGATGTAGTTGTGGTCACGGTAGGGACAGGGGTATGGCCCGCACAACAGTTAGGGAAGCACCTACAGATCCACTAGCCACCTCGATTCAGGACCAGGTTCTAGTTGTGGACGCTCCAGGAGCACCAGCTGTACCCATTGTGATTTCGGGTCTTCACGAGGCCTTGACTCAAATTCTATCAGTTTGCACTGGCCTAGCTCTGGCAGTTTCAGTCACTATAGGTGCAACTACTTCTCAGGCTGGGGGAGATAATCAGACTGCCACCGCTCGCACACCTGAGCAGGTCGTGTAGGGACTTCAGACACCGGGGGCACATCCAGCCCAGCCGGTTGCAGCTGCTCAGGACTATGTAGTTCCTGCCATTCCAGAGGACGAGCAACGTAGGTTGGAAAGGTTTGGTAGACTTTAGCCTCCGACCTTCAGCGGTGCAGAGGGCGAGGATGCCCAGGGTTTCTTGGATAAGTGTTAGAGGATGCTTCGTACAACGGGTATTCTGGAGACCAGCGGGGTCGATTTCACTACTTATCAGTTTTCTGGAGATGACTTCACTTGGTGGTAGACATTTGAGAGGTATAGGCCTGTTGGTACAACACCCTTTACCTGGCAACAGTTCTCCGTTATCTTTCTGGAGAAGTATGTGCCGCAGTCTCGCAGAGAGGAGCTGCGTAAGGAGTTTGAGTGGTTGTGTTAGGGAGAGATGACTGTGACGCAGTATGAGATGAGGTTCTCCGAGTTAGATCGTCATGCTATTTGGTTGGTTCCGATGGATAGAGAGAGGATTAGGAGGTTTGTTGATGACCTCACTATCGGCTTCGTATTCTCATGACCAGGGAGAGGGTGATTTGTGCTACTTTCGAGGAGGTTGTGGATATTGCCCATGAAATTGAGTCTGTTCGTCGCCAGGAGCAAGAGGAGAGGGAGGCCCAGAGGCCTCAAGGAACTGGTAGCTATAGTGGTGCTCCTTTGAGAGGTCAGTTTCACAGAAGCCATCCATTTAGGCATGCTCATCCAGCTCGCCCAGGTTATCATGGGGCATCATCAGGTCACGGTTCTCACAGTTCTCATTAGGGCCAGTCATCACTTAGTGCCCTTCCAGCTCAGAGTTTGTCTCGTGCTCCATCAGTTTAGGGCTCTTATATGTCGAGTGCATCTGCTAGTCACTCCGGTGCTAGGGGTTCCCTTCAGTGCCCTTCTCCAGCACCTAGGAGTTGTTATGAGTGTGGAGAGATGGGCAATATGTGGAGGCAGTTCCCTCGTCGTCTTGCAGGTTCATCTCAGCAGAGGGGCCAGTCATCGGCTTCAGCGCTAGTTACTGTTGAAATCAAATTTTCCCTGTATATTTTTAATATGCAAAATAATCTCAAAATAGCATGTGTGTGCATATATAAGTATGTACCAATGTTTTATTATTTTTCTCTTAATTTTAAATATTTTTAAATCAATTTTTTATCCTATTTTATCAAGAAAAACCTAGTAATTATCCCAAAAATTATCATTATGGGTGATTCATTTATTGTATTCTCATATTTATATTAAAATATAGCTATCATAATTTTTTACATACTTTTACAAATTTATTTAGTATTTTTAAAGCTACATTGCATATAATTGCAATATTGGCCTCTTTCAAGATTTAATTGTAATTATATTTATAAAATCGACTCCAGTATTTTTAGTTTGATAATTATGTATTATTAATCATTTTAGTATCTTTAATTTATTTCTAGAAATTATTTTAATAATTTTATAAAAATAAATGAGGGAAAAATGGCTATTTATATAATAGCCCATGTTCATTTCAATTATAGCCTGATTTGGCACCCCAATTGAACCCAATTTTTAAACCCAATCACCCTGACCCAATCCCTGTTTGAACTGACCCAAACCCAACCCTGTTAAACCGCCCCACCTACCCGATTAATCCAGGCCGTTGATCAAAATGATCAACGACCACCAAACACCCTTTCCTTTTTAATCCTGACCTACCCCCTAATCCTAACCATTTCACAACCCCAGCTGCCTATGAATACCTTTCTCTCTCAATTCTCTCTCAATCCCCTCTCAAACCCTAGCCGCATCCCTTCGATTCCACATTGAAATCGTCGGAATCCATGGTTTTCAAAGCCATTAAAGGCCAGTACCTGCCTCCTACGATTCCTACATGCTCGACTACTATGGTTTCAAGGTTAGACCTTGAAGAAGCTTGGCCTAGGCTTCGTTTCATTCAAGTTCTATGGCTGTCTCCGACCTTGCTCCGGCCAACCATGGCTATTGAAACCTGATCTTGACTTCTCCTACTTAGATTAATGACTTTCAAAGCCTTTCTCACCATATGGGTTCTTCCGAAGCCCTAACCTTCGAGGTTCCTCCGATTCTTTTAAATCCGTTGTAGATCTATGTTCTCTTTAAGCTTTTAAACATTTTCTCAAAGTTTCTTTCAAAACTTTACCTTTAAAACTTTACCGTTTCCGATTTAGGGTTCTGTTTAGTCATTTTAAAGCTTTTCTAATTTTTAACGTGTTCTACTGTGTTTCTTATGTTGACCTTCTACTGTGTTTCTTATGTTGATTCTTCTACCGTGTTTCTTAGGTTGTTCTTCTACTGTATTTCTTCTGTTGATTCTTCTACTGTGTTTCTTATGTTGTTCTTCTACTGTGTTTCTTTATGTTAAAAGTCTTGGTTCTTTCTTATGGTTTATGATTTTATTATCTTTGTTGATATAGGTTTTTTCCTGATTCTCTTATCTTTCATCTCTATACTCGATTGATGGTGAAAACCCTAAAATTTGGGGGTTCATTCGAGTTTTGAGACTATTTGCTATGTGATTTGCTTGTTCCTCATCCCTGAACTTGTTTGGTTTCAAAACCCTAATCTCTTTGGACCTATTTGAGTTTCTGAAGTTGTTTCATCTACTGAGTTTCGAAATCTTTGTTTCAACTTCTGCTGCTTCATTTGATTTTGATCTGCTACTATAATTGAAACTCGACTGTATTTTCAGAAAGGTCTTTCTACTGGACCCTTTTGCATGTTTCTGATACTCTCCCTTTGCTCTATTAACCTATATGACTGTCATGTGATTATTCTCTTTGTCATGAGTTCAGCCTCGCATGCGTAATGTTATGCACTCTTTTATATGCTAAATTTCCCTCTCAAAATAACCCTTTAATTGTGGACTGATTTCAAACCTCTTTGCGTAATTCTAATTGCACTCTTGTAACTGATTCTTTCCTTGTTGTATTGATTTCCCTGTTTCTTGGACCTATTTGAAAACTTTCCTTTGAACTTTCGACCCCTACCTTTTCTACTCAATTTGATTAATCCCCTTACCTTGATTACATTGGTATTGGATTCTTACAGACCTTTCCTTGATTAGAGTCTGATGAAATAACCTCTATTACCTACTGTGTACTTGAGATACTTCCTTATTGGTCAATATTCAGCCCTATGTGATTTCTTTCCTTATTTAGCACTTCCATGTTACCGTTTGATTTTAACTCCTTAATTAAAGGAATTTCTTATACTGATTGATTTTAATTGGTACACAGTTCCATAATTATTTTCTTGCCTTATTTTTCTGGCTATTTTCACACTTTAAATACCTGGCTTTTCATTAACACAACACACAAACACTCTTAGTCTTCTGAACTCACACTCACCTTCAAAAAGCATTCTCTCTTGTTACTTGTATTGTGGCTTGCTTTCAAGTCCTGCTACTTGCTTTTATTGTACTTTTCCTCTTTGAAACTGGTATGTTCTGATTAAGATTTTCAACAATCACAACAATGTGTTTACTTAACACTTTTACCTTGTTGTTTGTCTACTGCTTACGTATGGTTCAATACTTACTTTAGCACGCTGTAATTTTCTTCTGCCTGTCCTGTTATGAACCCCAAACCCCTACCCCAATGTGTTTGATACTATGGTTTGCTTGAGGCATGACAATACTGAATATTACTATCCATGACTCAAGCTTGATCCACATGGGATCCTAACCCCTATGATTCTTTGCTGTTGTATGTTCTGGTGGACTTATTGACACGCCACAATCTCCATTTTTGTGCATGCCCAAAGCTTACCCATTCCAAGCATGGGCTCTCTGTAATCAGTTCCCAATCCCGACCCCCTTTTGTGCAAAGTTATCAATTCTGTAGCTATCTCCCAGTGCCCTTTTCCCATTTCTTTACTTCCCTAGTTCTTAAAGTTCTGTTTCTACACTTGCACTCTCTCTTAGACTTTAAGTTCTTCCCCCCTCTTGTGAGCCTTGCCTTGGGACCCCTTGAGCTCCCTATGAACTTGGACACTTGAGGGCTGACCCTTCTATACTGCACTTGTTCCCATTCTGGGGATACAATTTGGGTATGAGCACTGCCCGAAGTCCCATTGAGGCTTTTAGGGAATTCTGACACACTCAAATTGGAAAAAGGCTTTGGATCAATGGCTTTTGAGTTGGTCTATCTTGTAACTCAGAGAGAAAGTTAGAATTAGGCTTCCTCTAGTTGTACTTTCATTTGTATTCTTGATGTAATTTTACTCATCCGGGTTTGTAATAAGTTGTAATAAATATTTGGGGCTGGCTAGTGAAAAGGGGTGGGTAACTATGCATGCAAAGGGTAGAAATCATGCCTATAGGATTATTCTGAATTCTTCATATTCAATTACATATAGAAACCACACCTACAGGTTGTCCTAATTCTGCATATTAAATTACCATATGTTTTTTCTAATTCTGCATATTCAATCACATATAGAAACCATGCCTATAGGATCGTTCTGAATTTTAAATATTCAACTGCATTAGATACCATGTCTATAAGTTTTTAAATAGCTTATGCATTTAGATACCATGTCCATAGGTTTTAAACAACTTATGCATTTAGATACCATGTCTATAGGTTTTAAACAACTTCTGCATTTAGATACCATATCTATAGGTTTCAAACAGTTCTGCACTTAGGTACCCCATCTATAAAGGTTTAAAATCAGCAACGTATAGAAAGCATGCCTATAGGAGTTTCTAAATGAATCTGATTCACTTCACTCAATGTCAGTTCTACAATCAGTAATAATGGCTGTTATCATTTGCATAACTTGTAATCAATTCATTTAAATTCTGCTTCTCTTTAATAATTTGAGTCCCTCACTTAACTAGTTTAACAAGTATGTATATAGGACTTTAAATACTTCATTCCAAGTTTTACTAACTCGTCACCTTCTGAATTCAGTAGATATCATGCCTATATAACCCCTGTCCAAACACCTAGGCAAACTTTAGAGTAATTAAACTGAATTTGCTTCTGTTAATACAACCAGCAAGCAGGCCAGATTCAGACTTCTTATCTGAGTTACATGATAAACTAAAACTGTCTCAACGACCTCCATTCACTCGTCTTTAATACCTTTTAAATCAGACCTAAACAGTATGTGTAAGTCATGCTAATTGTATGCTTTCTTTGTTTAAGGAGGTATATTTGAGCCTCTTATTTGTTTACATGTTTCCCATAATGTGCAGTCCTATATGTTTTTGTATGTCGCCTTAGATTTTTCACCTTTTAAAACCAAAAGTCCGCCTAATATCCCTCCTTTTAGGGTTAGTAGACCTAAATGCCTTTGGGACTAATAGGATTGGGACATGTAATAACATGTAATAAGTAATCGAGACTAATCCGCGCTTTAAATACCTTAACAGGGTAAGAAGGGTAGATATGGATATGATGACCACGTGATAATGTCACATGTAGCCCCTCATTGAGGAGTGGTTATCGGACATTGTGTGGGGTGATCCATATTTTTAATAAGCCTAGGACCCCTCTCTTTATTCCTTTTTTTTTAGCATTTCAACTCTTTCTTTTAAAATCAGCTTGTTCTTTCAAACTTTGTTCACTTTCAAACCATTATGTGAAATCCCCTTTTATCTGAGCCTTATTTGCTTGTGTTAATTCCACCCAAATTCACAATAATTGTCTGGGTGGGAACCACACTAGTGGATTCTGAGAGGTTCCTAACACCTTCCCCTTAGAATAATTTCAAGCACTTATCCTATCTCTGGGTATTCAAATAAATCTCTTTCGGTGTCCTAATGCACCTTAAATCATTAGGTGGCGAAATGCAAACCCTATTCCCAAAAGGAATGAGTTGTCCCTCCAAATGTCATAAACCAGTTTTCGCTCGAGAAAAAGGGGGCGTAAAAGCATGGCGACTCTGCTGGGGATTTTTAGGCTTTTACCCTTTCAGACTATTATTGTGAATTTATGCTTCTTTATGCGTGATTATTTGTTTATTTCTTTCAATCATTCAATTTTCTTTTCGATTACAAAACTGACTTGTCTTTTTGGTTCTTTATTACTTTCCTTTACTGCTTTCCTTTACTACCGCTTTAAATTATATAAAAACTATTGTATTTACTGCTTTCCTAACGTGCAAATACGTGATAACCTGCTTTAATTGTTGCATAATCATGCTCAACATCATAATCCACTCGTGCCAAATAAAATACCATAGCAACGCTTATAATGAGTAGCTGCGCTCTTTCGATATTATCACCCCCTTAATCCGTAAAAGGCATATTTACGGTAAAACGAGTCGATCAACGGTGTAGTCGACAGTTCTGTGCCTTTTCCCCTCGAGTTGTCCGCTCAAGGGTACCCGTCTGAAACCCCATAGAAACCTTACTCTGTTTAACTGTGCATACATCATGGTCAAACCTAGCCGAGTCAGTTATGTTGTTCGCATAATGACTCTTTAAGATAGCCTTGTCCAATGTCCACCGGGGTTCCCTAAACCCAAACGGACATCACCATGTTCTGTACATTTATTGGGAGAACTAAATACTTCATGCTAATTGTTGATGTTAAATAGTCGAGTCTAGTGGGGGTAGGGTCTTAACCCTTTTGTTTTGCAGAAAATGAAGAACGAGGTCCCCAACTTTAGTATGGTTAGGATACCCTCACTCTTGCTAGATTGGTGGAGGAGTCTTCCATCAAATGACCAAATTAATGAGTGGAAAGAGAGGGCCACCAAAGCTAGAGAAAAGTTGGAATATCTGGAATACATTCTGCTGGAATTAGAAGGAAAAGTGAGGAAAAGAGTCACCGACTGCCAGAGCGCTGAGGGAAACGAAGGAGAACACCTGGCAAAGGCATTTTTACTGGTGAACTTATGCGAACTGGAGGATCTGATCAATGAGAGCATTCAACCTGAGGAAGGTCCTTCTGGGATCAAGTAGATAGGAATTTACTTTTTTCGTTTTATGAATGTAATAAGGCCAATGACCAGTAGTGCCATTTATTTCCTATTTATTTTGTGTCGATTTGAGATTCGTCTTATTTTCTATCAATAAAATGAGGCATTTAGCATTCTATGTTCTCCAAATCAACTTGTCGCTAGGCCTACCTCGGTCACAAAGATGTTCCCAAATAGGACACGATTAACATTCTTGCACTATGTGTTTAAATATCGCAACATTTTCTTATAATCCTCACTAACTTGTTACCTTTTTGTTTTTACTTTTTTTTTATTTATTACCCTTCCCCAAAGGTTAGCTCATGCACTCTGGCAACATCATCTTATTCCACGAGATCCAGGGGCCCTCCACCCACTCCTCCTCTTAGTCCTGTCAAAAACAAGAACAAAGGAAATATGAAAGATGTGAATAACTCCAGAAAGGAAAACTCAACTGAACGGGTAGAGGTCGCTCATGGTCATGGTACTTTGGTTCCTAAGGAAAGTGCATCCCAGCTTGAACAAAAGCTGCTGAAATTCCAAAAAGAACTTGATCAGGTTCGGAATCTGGCGAATCAGTCAATTTCCCTCACCACTCTCGATGTCAATTTCCCAAATGCTCAGAACCCCACACCTCTACAAAATATCCCAAAGCTACAAAACCATCCCGCTCCTCACCACCACTACAATACCTGCCATACTTCCAACAATACTCCTCTACTCGTATCAAAACCCTTGAACTCCAAAAATGACCACTTTCACACCCATCACAACACCCCCATCTATGTGGATACCATGCCACACTCCACCCAACCCATCTCAAGCACACCCGAGTCTAATGATAAAGACTCGCTCATCAGGAATCTGGCTGAAGAACTTAAGAAACTGACTAGCCGAATTCAAGGCGTCGAAGAAAGCAAGGGAATTGAGGGTTTAAACTATGAAGATCTCTGCATACAACCAGATGTTGAGCTGCCAGAGGGGTACAAACCTCCGAAGTATGAGATGTTTGACGGTACAGATGATCCGAGGGTCCATTTGGTAACATACTGTGACAAGCTAGTCGGAGTAGGGAAAGACCAAAGGATCCGCATGAAGCTTTTCATGAGGAGTCTGAAAGGAGATGCTCTATCTTGGTACATTAGCCAAGACCAAAGAAATGGTCAAACTGGGTGAGTATGGCGTCCGATTTCATGGACAGGTTCAGGTTTAACACAGAAAATGTGCCAGATGTGTTCTACATTCAGAACCTAAAGAAGAAGCCCACAAAAGCATTCCGCGAGTATGCTACTCGCTGGAGATCCGAAGCTGCTAAAGTCAGACCTGCCTTAGAGGAAGAACAGATGAACAAATTCTTTGTCCAAGCTCAGGACCCGTAGTATTACGAGGGGCTAATATTGATTGAAAGCCATAAATTTTCTGACATCATCAAGCTGGGTCAGAGGATCGAAGAGGGCAACAAAAGCGGTATAGTCACAAACTTTGAGGCCTTGAAAGCTACAAACAAGGCCTTACAGTCTGGTGGTGCGTCCAAGAAAAGGGACGTAGGGACCGTAATGGTTGCACAGAGAACCAAATCTCCCATCAAATACCAAACCTATCCGATGCCTACACTCACATATCAACCTACACCAAATTACCAAGCACCCTCACCCTCTTACCAAACTCCACCACCCACTTATCAATCACCTCCAGCTCCCACATATCAGCCTACTTCACCTAGATACTCTCAACCCACACCTATTTACCAAGCCTACAATTCTTAACCATCCCACTATCAATCACCCCTACACGCCAAAACGTCCTTAGACCTCGACCAAATTTTGATCGCAGACCTCCTAAACAGTATACAGCCATTGCCGAACCCATTGACCAGTTATACGAGAGACTCAAAGATGTTGGTTATGTAACCCCTATCCCTTCCATAACCCTTGAGAACCCTTCTAAATGGGTCAATCCAAACAAATCCTGTGCATACCATTACGGCATGAAGGGACACACCATCGACGAATATCGTTCTCTAAAAGACAAGATCAAGGCTCTGATTGACAACAAAATTATTGTGGCAAAGGAACCTACTCCAAGTGTCTGCAATAACCCTCTGCCAGACCATAAGGGTGGAGGCATTCACATAATCGAAATAGAGGATGATTGGGATCCCTCGGGGTCGATTGGGTTGATCACAGAAGGTGATGATCCAAAGAAACCAATAGTTACTCTTAATCCAATCATAGTCCAGATTCAGCCATCTGGGGACACTAAGGTAAACATGTCTGTGCCACTTCAGTTCGAAGCAACTGCAAAGATACCAACAATAATTGACGTCGAATTCGTGACTCCAACAAATGCACCTCCACCATTTGAAGTTGCAGTTTTACCTCCCAAAGCACATGCTCTGTTCGGAGTGAAGATGTACACGCCGATCCCAGTGGTAATGTCGGCCATAACACCATTCCATACTAAGGCTATACCATGGGACTATATAGCTGAGGCAAGGAGGAAGGGCAATGTTAGGTTCGAGAAAACTGTTGCCGCACAGGGTATGATGAGGACCGGCAGGGTCTACACCCTGGAACACCAAGATGAGTCAAGCAAGCAAGCCTCCAATCGGTCGCCCATCATTGATACAGGTCCATACAATCTTTGGAGAAAGATACAGGCTAAAGAATACTCGGTCATCGATAAGTTAAACAAAATACCGGCGCAAATCTCCATACTTGCTTTGCTACAAAATTTTGAGGTACACAAGAATGCTTTGTTGAGGGGTGATAAGTGAAGCATACGTGCCAAGCAACATTAATGGTGGAGAAATGGCTAACATGGTCGGACAGGTATTGGAGAGTCACAAAATTACTTTTCATGAGGATGAGCTACCGCCTGAAGGGTTGGGGCACAACAAAGCACTGCACATTATTGTGCAATGCGAGGATTACTTTATCACCAGGATCCTGATTGATGGGGGTTCCAGCCTCAACATTTGTCTGCTGGTAACGCTCAAGAAGTTGGGTAAGGGACTGCATGAGATAAAGGATGGAGACATCAATGTGAAAGCCTTCGACGGTTCCCAAAGGTCCACTATTGGGGAAATTAGTCTATGTTTGCAAATGGGGCCAACTTGGTTCGATGTCGATTTCCAAGTGATAGACGTGCCGACATCTTACAATCTACTATTGGGACGGTCATGGACCCATGCCACTGGGGCTGTAGCATCAACACTGCATCAAGCAATAAAGTTTGAATGGAACCACCAGGAAGTGATCATTCACGGCGACGGTAGCAACCCCATATACAGTCGCCAGACCATTCCGTCAATCGAAGGGAGAATGAAGCTAGATGGAGAGATTTAACATCACATTGAACGAGTGAATGCTGTTGACAAAGAGAAATGGTGGGACAACAAGATCGAGAGTATACTGAATTGGTGTGGGTACGAACCTAGCAAAGGGCTCGACAAGAATCTCCAAGGAATCGCTAAGCCTATAAAACTCAAGAAACATGGCACCACTTTCTGTCTGGGATATGAGTACACATGGGAGGAATTCAATAGCTGGTCGGCACCATGGCATGGTCCTTACTATCTGCTGGAGTACCCTATACAACATTTGGAGCAGACTTTCCAACCGACAGATATTATTTATGGGCCAGAAGAAGAGGAAGCATTGGCAGCGGTAAAGAATTTGTTCTTAGAAGATAGTGATATGGACTACTGTGTCATTCTCGAGGAGGAGGGGGATGAAGGCCCTTCCATACAAGCCGTAAGCAGAGGGGCCTGCCTCAATAACTGAACCATCAGGACAACCAGAGCCCGACGAGCCTCGGGGTAGCAAGGCTAAAACAAGCATCATGCACTATTTTTATTTACTAAATAATTTTCTTCTCGCATTTTAATTCCCGCAATAAGATCTTCAATGTTCAAAAAATTATGCAATTTATCAAAGAATTCTAACTTTTCTTATGAATCAACACTTATTACTATTGTTTTCTCTCATTACTTTACTTATACAATATTACTATTACTTATCTTGATGAAACAATGACTGTGACATGCAACGAGACAACGTAACAAACAGACACAGATTCAGAGGAAGATGAAATACCAGAAGAGGTTGTTAAGGAAATTAAGAATTTTGAGAATAGACCTAAGTCCAACCTGGACGAGACCGAGATTGTTAACTTGGGAGATGTAGAGAACGTCAAAGAAACGAGAATCAATGTCCACTTATCGCCACCAGAAAAGAAGGAATACACATAATTTCTTAGGGAATATGAAAACATATTCGCTTGGTCGTATGATGACATGACTAGTCTAAATCTATCCATTATGGCTCACAAACTGCCAACCGATACAGCATGTCCACCGGTAAAGCAAAAACTCATAAAGTTTAAGCCTGACATGAGCCTGAAAATCAAGGAAGAAGTCACTAAGAAAATCAAAGCCAAGGTTCTTAGGGTAGTAGAATACCCAACATGGTTAGCCAACATTGTGCCAGTACCAAAGAAGGACGGAAAGGTTAGAGTCTATGTCGACTACCGGGATCTCAACCGGGCAAGTCTGAAAGACGACTTCCCCTTGCCAAACATACACACCCTGATCGACAATTGCGCCAAGCATAAATTGCAGTCATTTGTGGATTGTTTCGCTAGGTATCATTAGATCTGGATGGAGAAGAAGATGCTGAGAAAATGACTTTCATTACGCTGTGGGGAATGTACTGTTACAAGATGATGCCGTTCAGCCTGAAGAATGCAGGGGCCACCTATATGAGGGCCATGACTACCATCTTCCCTAATATGATATACAAGGAGATAGAGGTGTTCGTAGATGATGTTATTATCAAGTCCAAGAAAGCCACTAGCCACATGGAAGACTTGAAGAAGTTCTTCAACAGATTATAGAGGTACAACCTGAAACTGAATCCCACGAAGTGTGCATTTGGGGTTCTTGCCGCAAAAATACTTCAGTTTATTGTGAGTCACCGAGGAATAGAACTGGATCCATCAAAGGTCAAAACTATTCATGAATTGCCGCCGCCAAAGAACAAGAAGGACGTGATGAGTTTCTTGGGGAGACTTAACTACATCAGCCGGTTCATAGCACAATCTACAATTATCTGTGAGCTGATCTTTAAGATGTTGAAGAAGGACGCCGCTACCAAATGGACTGATGATTGTAAAAAAGCTTTCAACAGAATCAAGGAATACCTGTCAACACCACCAGTCTTAGTTCCGCCTGAGCCATGTAGACCCTTGTTACTCTACCTTGCAGTATTGGATGGAGCATTCAGTTGTGTTCTGGGGCAACATGATGAAATGGGGACGAAGGAGCAGGCCATTTATTACCTCAGTAAGAAGTTCACCCCGTACGAGGCCCGATATTCTCTGTTATAGCGCACCTGTTATGCTCTGACTTGGGTGGCTCAGAATTTGAGGCACTACTTCTATGCCTATACTACATATCTCATATCAAGGATGGATCCTTTAAAGTACATCTTCCAAAAGCCCATGCCCACTGGCAGGATAGCCAAGTGGCAAATCCTATTGAGTTAGTTCGACATTGTCTACGTGACTCAAAAAGAAATCAAGGGCAGGCATTGGCAGATCACCTTGCTGAAAATCCCGTAGATGGAGAATACGAACCCCTGCAAACGTATTTTCCTGATGAAGAGTTGTCATTCATAGGAGATGAGATTGCGGAATCCTATGATGGTTGGAGATTATTTTTTGATGGAGCAATAAATTTCAAAGGAGTTGGCACAGGAGCAGTCCTGGTATCAGAAACCGATCAGCATTATTCGGTGTCTGCCAAACTCAGGTTCCCGTGCACCAACAACAAGGCCGAATATAAGCCTGCATCTTAGGCCTCAAAATGGCTATTGACATGAACATTCAATAGTTGCAAGTGATCGGAGATTCGAACCTACTTATACATCAGGTCTGAGAAGAATGGGCAACCAAGAACTCCAAGATACTTCCGTATCTGCATTATGTACAAGAATTAAGGAAGAGGTTCATAAAGATAGAATTCCAACATGTTCCTAGGGTCCAGAATGAATTCGCCGATGCATTGGCTACCCTATCATCCATGATACAACATCCAGACAAGAACTTCATTGATCCCATTCCGGTAAAGATCCATGATCAGTTAGCTTATTGTGCTCATATTGGGGAAGAAGCAAACAGAAAACCTTGGTTTCATGATATCAAGGAATATTTGACGAAAGGAGAATACCCAGAACTTGCAAAGCCTACTCAGGTGTGTCGACGAAAAGGAAGCATCCTGGCTACTAGAGGAAATTCACGCAGGGACCTGCGGTCCGCATATGAATGACTTTGTCTTAGCAAAGAAGATACTCCGAGCTTGTTACTTTTGGATGACTATGGAAATGGACTGCATCCAGTATGTTCGGAAATGCCACCGCTGCCAAATACATGCTGACATGATAAAGGTTCCTCCGAATGAGCTTAATGCAACAAGCCCACCATGGCCGTTCGCCGCCTGGGGAATGGATGTTATTGGACCAATCGAGCCCTCTACTTCCAACGGGCACATATTTATCCTAGTAGCAATCGACTATTTCACCAATGGGTCGAAGCAACATCTTACAGAGTAGTAACTAAGAAAGTCGTGGTAGACTTTGTTCGCGACCGCATCATTTGTCGATTCGGAATTCCGGAGTCAATCATCACTGATAATGGTTCCAACCTCAACAATGACTTGATGAAAGCCATGTGTGAAACCTTCAAGATCATACACAAGAATTCTATAGCCTACAGACCTCAGATGAACGGAGCAGTAGAAGCCGCCAATAAGAATATCAAGAAGATATTGAGGAAAATGATAGAGAAGAATAAATAGTGGCACGAGAAGTTATCATTTGCTTTACTGGGATATTGCACCACAGTCCGCACATCAACTGCGACAACCCTCTATATGCTGTTTTACGGTACATAGGCAGTCATTCCTGCCGAAGTGGAAATTCCCTCCCTAAAGATCACATAGGAAGCTGAGCTCAACGATGCAGAGTGGGTGAATAGTCGTTACGAGCAGCCGGCTCTTATAGATGGAAAGAGAATGAATTCAGTTTTCCATGGTCAACTTTATTAGAACAGAATGTCCAAAGCCTTCAACAAAAGAGTCAAGCCGAGACAGTTCACACCGGGGCAGCTAGTGTTAAAGAAAATTTTTCTGTATCAAGATGAATCCAAGGAGAAATTCTCTCCCAACTGGCAGGGTCCATACATGGTTTACCAGGTTCTGACAGGAGGAGCCCTCATACTCGCAAAAATGAAAGGAGAAGTCTGGACGAAGCCGATCAATTCAGATGCAGTCAAGCGTTACTATGTGTAATCTTTATGCTTTCCTCATATGATGTAATTTGAACTACACCTGACCTGATTCCCATTTAAGAGGGGATACGTAGGCAGCCCTATGGGTTTGGTCACAATTCAATAAAACTTTTATTTCCCCCTGCAATTGGAAACTGGGGCAGAATTTCGAGGAGGACCCTCAAAATTCCGAAGTTAATTTTAGGCAAGCATCGCTAGCAACAGTCAAAAGCATCAATCCATTAACCTGGGGTAGAATTTTGAGGACCCTCAAAATTCCGTAACAAGAAAGGTTGCAATGTCTTGAACCACGTCGCAGTCGTTGGTTCATCTAAAGAAAACTATTCTTAATTATGTATTTATGTATGCCTTTACTAAATCATGCATGTTTATTTCCAAAATTACCTTGTTTAGCAATGCTACCCCAATGATACATAAAGTATCACCATATCAATGCCGAGCAGGCCAAGCAGAGCCAGCGGGGATATGAACTAACCTCCCCCTTTTACAGAACTCACGATTTTTCTTCGGATGCATACACTTAAGTTGTAAAATCGTCAAATATACTATACACTCACGAAACTCACATTGCTCAGAAATACAACTCTCAGAACCATTGCACTTACTCACAGCTGCTATACGCACGCAGTGTCCCCAATAGACACAATATCCCAGTAGTCGCAATATCGCAATCCGCTATCAGCTAAGAAAATTCTATTATCATTTGTCCTTTTACTTCTTGCGTAAGGCTACCATTTTGCCTTTCGAGACTAAGCTCTGTCTCCATCTGCATTCTTGCATTGCATAAGGCTACCATTCTGCCTTTTAAGGCTAAGCTCTATCTCCATCTGCATTCTTGCATTGCATAAGGCTACCATTCTGCCTTCCGAGGTTAAGCTCTACCTCCATCTGCATTCTTGCATTGCATAAGGCTACCATTCTGCCTTCTGAGACTAAGATCTGTCTCATCTACATTCTTGCATTGCATAAGGCTACCATTCTGCCTTCCGAGACTAAGCTATGTCTCCATCTGCATTCTTGCATTACATAAGGCTACCATTCTACCTTCCGAGGTCAAGCTCTACCTCCATTTGCATTTGGCTGAAAGATTGCCGCCTTATTTACATTCGCATTGGCTAAAAGATCACCACCCTATTTACATTTGCATCAGTTGAAATATCGCCACCTTATTTACATTTACATCGGTTGAAAGATCGCCACCATATTTACATTCGCATCGGCTGAAAGATTGCCACCTTATTTACATTTGCATCGGCTGAAAGATCGCCACCTTATTTACATTTACATCGTCTGAAAGATCACCACCTTATTTATATTTGCATGACTGAAAGATCGCCGCCTCTACACTTGCACGGCTGAAAGATCGCCACCTTATTTACATGTGCACGGCTGCAAGATCGCCACCTTATTTACATTGAATAGGCTGAAAGATCGCCAGACACTGCATCTCATAGGCTAAAAGATCACCAAATTATCCGAAGGCGTCATTGTTCGGAGGCACCATTCTCATAGCCCAAGAACACCATTTCATGGCTTGAGGACCCATTTTATCTTTTGCATAACCTTATTCAAAGGTATCATTCTCATAGCCCGAGAGCATCATTTCATGGCCTGTGATAGGGGTGTACATGGACCGGTTGGTTCGGTTTTGATAAAAACCGAACCAACCAATTATATCGGTTTGGATTGGTTCGGTTTTGTCGGGTTTTTTATGTTTTTCGGATTTTTTTTGTTACATAAATATTATTTCAATCTTACTTTATTAAAATTATAGATAAAGCTTTGATAAGTGAATATATGTTTAGTAAATATGGAAAAAATTGACAAACATATGATCTATTAAAATATTCTAATGGTAGAATTTTTTTAATAACACATGATAGTTATTTTCTTAGTGGTCTAACAATAATTTTTCGTTAATTTACGCTTTCAAGGTTAGTACATGAGAGGATCCCAAATATTTCTACATTTTCTAAAGAGAAATAACTATAGTCTTAAAAATATAAATAAAATTTATATATTTATATGTCGGTTTGGTTCGGGTTTTTTTACTCAATACCAAACCATGTCAAACCAAACCTAGTCGGGTTTTTTAATCGGTTTGGTTTAGTTTTTCGGTGTGGTGCGGTTTTTCGGTTCGATTTGAACACCCCTAGCCTGCGAATCCTTTATTATACGCTTCATGTCCTAGGACGTCATGGTCTAAGGACATCATCCTAACCATCCAAAGATAATTTTCATGGTCCAATAGGAATTTGCATCATGTTTAAATTTATGCACAATATATGCTTGTATCACTTACTTGCAGGTAAACTAGCTAGCAACGGCCACCTCGTCAGGAGCGATCCCGCTCCAGTTCCCATAGCCCTGTCAGGTTCCAAACCATTCACCCCAACCTGAATATTGTGTCCGTTTTTGTAAAGTCTCCGTCGGCATATTCCGTCGACGGATATCGAACTACATACGACTTGATTCCTGTAAAACCAGGGATATGTAGTAAGATTAGAAACCAGATTACGGCCTAAGTCTCCTCGAACCATTTCGTTCGGTCAAAATTGGCCATCATATCTTTACCCGACAACTCTTTCATCCTTCTGGGGTAAAGAGGGATAGCTGTTGATACCAAATTTTTCCTTGTATATTTTTAATATGCAAAATACTCTTACAATAGCATGTTTGTGCATATATAAGTATGTCCCAAGGTTTTATTATTTTTCTATTAATTTTAAAGATTTTTAAATCAATTTATTGCTCTATTTTATTAAGAAAAACCTAGTAATTATCCCTAAAATTATCATTTTGGGTGATTTATTTATTTTATTCTTATATTTATATTAAAATATACCTAGCATAATTTTTGCATATTTTTACAAATTTATTTAGTATTTTTAAAGCTAAATTGCATATAATTGCAATATTGGCCTCTTTCAAGATTTAATTGTAATTATATTTATAAAATCAACTCAAGTATTTTTAATTTGATAATTATGTATTATTAATCATTTTAGTACCTTTAATCTATTTCTAAGATTATTTTAATAATTTTATAAAATAAATGAGGGAAAAAAGGCTATTTAAATAATAGCCCATGTTCATTTCAATTATAGCCTGATTTGGCACCCCAATTGAACCCAATTTTTAAACCCAATCACCCTGACCCAATCCCTATTTGAACCGACCCAAAGCCAACCCTGTTAAACCGCCCCACCTACCCGATTAATCCAGGCCGTTGATCAAAATGATCAACGGCCACCAAACACCCTTTCCTTTTTAATCCCGACCTACCCCCTAATCCTAATAATTTCACAACCCCAGCCGCCTATGAATCCCTTTCTCTCTCAATCCCCTCTCAAACCCTAGCCGCCTCCCTTCGCTTCCACCTTGAAATCGTCGGAATCCATGGTTTTCAAAGCCATTAAAGGCCCGTACCTGCCTCCTACGACTCCTACATGCTCGACTACTATGGTTTCAAGGTCAGACCTTGAAGAAGCTTGGCGTAGACTTCGTTTCATTCGAGTTCTATGGCTGTCTCCGACCTTGCTCCGGCCAGCCATGGCTATTCAAGCCTGATCTTGACTTCCCCTCCTTAGATCAATGAATTTCCAAGCCTTTCTCACAATCTGGGTTCTTTCGAAACCCTAACCTTCAAGGTTCCTCCGATTCTTTTAGATCCGTTGTAGATCTATGTTCTCTCTGAGCTTTTAAACATATTCTCAAAGTTTCTTTCAAAACTTTACCTTCAAAATCTTTACCGTTTCCAATTTAGGGTTCTGTTTAGTCATTTCAAAGCTTTTCTAATTTTATACGTGTTCTACTGTGTTTCTTTTTTGACCTTCTACTGTGTTTCTTATGTTGATTCTTCTACCGTGTTTCTTATGTTGTTCTTCTACTGTATTTCTTACGTTAATTCTTCTAATGTGTTTCTTATATTGTTCTTCTACTGTGTTTCTTTATGTTAAAAGTCTTGGTTCTTTCTTATGGTGTCTGATTTTATTTTCTTTGTTAATATATGTTTTTGCCTAATTCTCTTGTCTTTCATCTCTATACTCGATTGATGATGAAAACCCTAAAATTTGGGGGTTCATTCGAGTTTTGAGACTATTTGCTATGTGATTTGCTTGTTCCTCATCTCTAAACTTGTTTGGTTTCAAAACCCTAATCTCTTTGGACCTATTTGAGTTTCTGAAGTTGTTTCATCTACTGAGTTTCGAAATCTTTGTTTCAACTTCTGTTGCTTCATGAGATTTTGATCTCCTGATATAATTGAAACTCGACTGTATTTTCAGAAAGGTCTTTCTACTGGACCCTTTTGCATGTTTCTGATACTCTCCCTTTTCTCTATTAACCTATGTCACTGTCATGTGATTATTCTCTTTGTCATGAGTTCAACCTCACATGCCTAATGGTATGAACTCTTTTATATGCTATATATCCCTCTCAAAATAACCTTTTAATTGTGGACTGATTTCAAACCTCTTTGTGTAATTCTGATTGCACTCTTGTAACTGATCCTTTCCTTGTTGTATTAATTTCCCTGTTTCTTGGACCTATTTGAATACTTTCCTCTGAACTTTCGACCCATACCTTTTATACTCAATTTGATTAATCCCCTTACCTTGATTACATTGGTGTTAGATTCTTAAAAACCTTTCCTTGATTAGAGTCTAATGAACCTAACCTCTATTACCTACTGTGTACTTGAGATACTTCCTTATTGGTCAATATTCAGCCCTACGTGATTTCTTTCCTTATTTAGCACTTGCATGTTACCGTTAGAGTTTAACTCCTTAATTAAAGGAATTTCTTATACTGATTGATTTTAATTGGTACACAGTTCCATAAGTATTTTCTTGCCTTATTTTTCTGCCTGTTTTCACACTATAAATACCTGGCTTTTCATTAACACAACACAGACACTCTTAGTCTTCTGAACTCACACTCACCTTCAAAAAGCATTCTCTCCTGTTACTTGTATTGTGGCCTGCTTTCAAGTCCTTCTACTTGCTTTTATTGTACTTTGCCTCTTTGAAACTGGTATGTTCTGATTAAGATTTTCAGCAATCACAACAATGTGTTTACTTAATACTTTTACCTTCTTGTCTGTCTACTGCTTACGTATCGTTCAATACTTACTTTAGCACGCTGTAATTTTGTTCTGCCTGTCCTGTTATGAACCCCAAACCCCTGCCCCAATGTGTTTGATGCTATGGTTTGCTTGAGGCATGACAATACTTAATATTACTATCCATGACTCAAGTTTGATCCCCCTGGGATCCTAACCCCTATGATTCTTTGCTGTTGTATGTTCTAGTGGGCTTATTGGTACGCCAACATCTCCATTGCTGTGCATGCCCAAAGCTAACCCTTTCCAAGTATGGGCTCTCTGCAATTAGTTCCCAATCCCCGACCCCCTTTTGTGCAAAGTTATCAATTCTGTAGCTATCTCCCAGTGCCCTTTTCCCATTTCTTTACTTCCCTAGTTCTTAAAGTTCTGTTTCTGCACTTGTACTCGCTCTTAGACTTTAAGTTCTGCCCCCCCTCTTGTGAGCCTTGCCTTGGGACCCCTTGAGCTACCTCTGAACTTGGACACTTGAGGGCTGACCCTTCCACACTGCACTTGTTCCCATTCTGGTGATACAATTTGGGTATGAGCACTGCCCGGAGTCCCATTGAGGCTTTTAAGGAATTCTGACACACTCAAATTGGAAAAAGACTTTGGATCAATGGTCTTTGAGTTGGTCTATCTTGTAACTCAAAGAGGAAGTCAAAATTAGGCTTCCTCTAGTTGTAGTTTCATTTGTATTCTTGATGTAATTTTACTCATCCGGGCTTGTAATAAGTTGTAATAAACATTTGGGGCTAGCTAGTGAAAAGGGGTGGGTAACTATGCATACAAAGGGCAGAAATCATGCCTATAGGATTATTCTGAATTCTTTATATTCAATTGCATATAGAAACCATGCCTACATGTTGTAATAATTCTGCATATTTAATCACATATAGAAACTATGCCTATAGGATCGTTCTGAATTTTGCATATTCAACTGCATTATATAACATGTCTATAGGTTTTTAAACAGCTTCTGCATTTAGATACCATGTCTATAGGTTTTAAACAGCTTCTGCATTTAGATACCATGTCTATAGGTTTTAAACAACTTCTACATTTAGATACCATGTCTATAGGTTTCAAATAGTTCTACACTTAGGTACCCCGTCTATAAAGGTTTAAAATCAGCAACGTATAGAAAACATGCCTATAGGAGTTTCTAAATGAATCTGATTCGCTTCACTCAATGTCAGATCTAAAATCAGTAATAATGGCTGTCATCATTTGCAGAATTTGTAATCAATTCATTTAAATTCTGTTTCTCTTTAATAATCTGAGTCCCTCACTTAACTAGTTTAACAAGTATGCATATAGGACTTTAAATACTTCATTCCAAGTTTTACTACCACGCCAGCTTCTGAATTCAGTAGATATCAGGCCTATAGGACCCCTGTCCAAACACCTAGGAAAGCTTTAGAGTAATTAAACTGAATCTGCTTCTATTAATACAACCAGCAGGAAGGCCTGATTCGGACTTCTTATCTGAGTTACATGATAAACCGAAATTGTCTCAACGACCTCGTTTCACTCGTCTTTAATACCTTTTAGACCAGACTTAAACAGTATGTGTAAGTCATGCTAATTGTATGCTTTCTTTGTTTAAGGAGGTATATCTGAGCCTCTTATTTATTTACATGTTTCCCATAATGTGCAGTCCTATATGTTTTTGTATGTCGCCTTAGATTTTTCTCCTTTTAAAACCAAAAGTCAGCCTAATATCCCTCCTTTTAGGGTTAGTAGACCTAAGTGCCTCCAGGACTGATAGGATTGAGATGGGTAATAACATGCAATAAGTAATCGAGACTGATCTGTGCTTTAAATACCTTAACGGGGTGAGAAGGGTAGATATGGATATGATGACCATGTGATAATGTCACATGTAGCCCCTCATTGAGGAGTGATTATCAAACATTGTGTGGGGTGATCCATATTTTTAATAAGCCTAGGACCCCTCTCTTTATTCTTTTTCCTTTTCTTTTAGCATTTCAGCTCTTTCTTTTAAAATCAGCTTGTTCTTTCAAACTTTGTTCACTTTCAAACCATTATGTGAAATCCCCTCTTATCTGAGCCTTATTTGCTTATGCGTTAATTGCACCGAAATTCACAATAATTGTCTGGCCGGGAACCACACTAGTAGATTCTGAGGGGTGCCTAACACCTTTCCCTTAGAATAATTTCAAGCCCTTACCCTATCTCTGCTTATTCAAATCAATCTCTTTCGGTGTCCTAATGCACCTTAAATCATTAGGTGGCGACTCTTCAAATGCAAACCTAATTCCCAAAAGGAATGAGTTGTCCCTCTCAATGTCATAAACCCAATTTCGCTCGAGAAAAAGGGGGCGCGACAGTTACTTCACCACCACCCGCCTAGCCAGCTAGGGGTGGAGGTCAGTCATCTAGGGGTTGCCCTAGAGGGGGAGGTCGATTAGGTGGCGGTCAAGCCTGTTTCTATGCACTTCCAGCTAGACCCGATGATATTGCTTCTGATAGTGTCATTATAGGTATTGTTTTAGTCTGCCACAAAGATGCCTCTATATTATTTGATTCCGGTTACACCTTTCTTATGTGTCATCATACTTTGCTTGCTATTTGGGTACACACCGTGAGTCTCTTGATTCACCTATTCATGTATCTACCGCAGTGGGCGATACTGTTATTGTAGAATGTGTGTACCTTTCGTGTGTGGTGACTATTGGGGGTCTGGAGACCCGTGTGGATCTTTTATTATTATATATAGTGGATTTCGATGTCATTTTAGGCATGGATTGGCTATCTCCGTGTCGTGCTATTCTGGACTGTCATGCTAAGATAGTCACATTTTGCTATACCGAGGGTGCGACAGATTAAGTGGAGAGGTTTGACTGATTATGTTCCCAGTAGAGTGATCTCATTCTTGAAGACCCAGTGTATGGTTGGGAAGGGTTGTCTTTTGTATCTAGACTTTGTGAGAGATATCGGTGCAAAGACTCCTAGTATTGATTCTGTTCCAATTGTGAGGGATTTCTCGATATGTTTCCTGCAGACCTGTCGGACATACCACCGGACAGGGATATTGGTTTTGGTATTGACCTAGTGCTGGGCACTCAGCACATTTCTATTCTGCCGTATCGTATAGCATCAGCGGAGTTGAAAGAGTTAAAGGAACAACTTCAGGAACTCCTCGATAAGGGGTTCATTCGGCCTAATGTATCACCGTGGGGTGCGCCGGTTCTATTTGTGAAAAGGAAGGATGATACTATGAGGATGTGCATTGATTATAGGCAATTGAACAAGGTAACAATTAAGAACAAGTATCTTTTGCCTCACATTGATGATTTATTCGACCAGCTTCAGGGAGCGAGAGTGTTCTCCAAGATTGACTCGGATATTCTTAAGACAACTTTCAAGTCCCGATATGGTCATTATGATTTCTTGGTGATGTCTTTTGGGCTGACCAATGCCCCAACAACAGTCATGCATCTGATGAACAGCGTGTTTCGGCCTTATCTCAACTCGTTTGTCATAGTCTTCATTGATGATATTCTGGTGTATTCACGTAGTCAAGAGGAGCACGTGGAGCATTTGAGAGCTGTGCTTACAGAGATTGAGAGAGGAGAATTTGGGATGTGTACGCAAAATTTCAGGTCATTTGGACGTGGTTTGGTTAGATTTTTGATCAAAAGCGTAATTCAGAAGAATTTGGAAACTTAGGCTTAAATCCGATGTGTTTTTGTTGATTCAATATTGTTTGAGGTGTTTTGAAGATTGGTATAAGTTTGAATAAGGTCATGGGATATGTTTGTACTTTTGGTTGAGGTCCCGGGGGTCTCGGGGTAATTTCGGATGGTTGACAGAGAGTTTAGAATTTTTGGAGAACTTGCAAATTTTTTGCTTCTGGTGTTTCCGCACCTGCGGATTGAGGGACCACATGTGAGATACCGCAGATTCGAGAAGGGAGGCCGTAGAAGTAGAAAATGCCTAGGAAGTCAGGAGTCGTAGATGCGGTTATAGGACCGCAGCTACGAAGGCGCAAATGCGATTTTGGTCGCTTTAGTGAAAATCGCAGAAGCGGTTCATTGGCCGAAAATGCGGTACCGCAAAAGCAAGAATTGGGCCTCAGATGCAAAATCCCTAGGCCAGAACATATAAATTGTTTCGTTCGCGATTTTGAGCTATTCCACCCTTTTTAAGTCGGCTTTGGAGTTTTTTGGACGATTTTGAAGAAGGATTTCAAGGGAACTTCATTGAGTTAAGGATTTTGGACCTAAAACCCATTCCTATGGTATTATTTCACGGATTTGAGCTATAATTAATGGAAATTAAGGGTTAAAATTGGGGGAAACTAGGGCTTGGAAACTTAGACCTTTGATTGAGGATTTGAAGGACCATTTGAAGTCGAATCTCAGAACTTTTGATATGTATGAACTCGTGGGGAGATATAAAAATTATCGAATTCTGAGACGTGGCCCAGGGCTCGGGTTTTGGTAATTTCGGGATTTATGTTGTAAATTGAATATTTTCGCTTAGGCTTCATTCCCTTAGCATATTTTGACGTCGTGATTCTGATTTTGGATAGATTCGATGCGAATGGAGGTCAATTCGAGGGGCAAAGGCATTACGGGCTAGATTTCGGACCGTTTTGAGGTGAGTAATGATTATAATTGATATTCTGAGGGTATGAAATCTCAGATTTGCACATCGTTGTGCTATATTGAGGTGACACACACTAGATGACGAGCTTGGAGCCGTTCACTGTTGGGGATTGTGACTTAGTCCATCTCGAATGACTATTTTACCGCATATTTGACTGAAATCTATTTGCTATCATCATGCTTTGGGCCTCGTGCCAACTATTTGAGCCCTTAGGGTATTTTTATTGATATTTCCTTACTGTTTTGACTTTATACTTGAACTTAGTTATGCTATATTCCATTGTTTTCATAACTCAGCCATGTTTACTCTGTTTTAACACTTAAATGATCTTTTAAATGATATTTTGGGATGAGAATCATGTTTTACTATTGCCCGAGTGGCTTGTGAGGACTTTGACTGAGTAAGGCCGAGGGCCTATATTGTGAGTAAACATTGACTATGATTATGAGGTCGAGGGCCTGAGATATGTATGCCACGAAGTGGCTTGTTGATATAAGGCTGAGAGCCTAGTGATGATGCCACAAGATGGCTTGATATTGCACTTAGGCTGTAAGGGGCCCCTCCGGGAGTTTGCACACCCCCAGTGAGCGTGGGTACCTATTGTGATGTGAGATATAGCCCGAGGGGCTGATATGGTTGATAGTGTGCCCGAGGGGCTGGTATGGTTGACAGTGTGCCCGAGAGGCAATCCTTTATCTGCTTATCTGTCTTATTTGTCTGTCATTTACCTGTTTAATTGTTGAATAGGCATCTCTTGAAGTTTAAACTGTACTTATACGACTTTACATATCTCTACTAAATCACTGTTCTTACCTGTTTTACTGTTTCATTATAGCTTATAATGTGCCTTACGTGATTTCATGCTTTCAGTCGTTTATTTATGATTATTACTCACTGAGTTGGAGTACTCACTTTACTCCCTGCACCCCATGTGCAGATTCAGGCATTGTTGATCCTGCTAGTGCGAGTTGAGAGCTCCCGACAGACTTCGAAGTCCACGAGGTAGATGATTGGCATCCACAATCCCATGTTCCTCCCCCTTATCTCATTTCTATCTCTTTATCAGTTGTTCTGCAATAGTTTCGTAGGTATTTCAGACTTGTAGTGTATTGTTAGATGCTCATGACTAGTGACACCCCGGTATCGGGCTGTGTTGGGTTTATCTTCTGCAACTATACTGTTAACTGCTTACTTTTTGATTATTTATCATGTTTCAGACTTGATTCGTATTGTTTAATTTCTTAAAACTGAAATGGGTAAGTGTCGGCTGGCCTTGTCTTCACGAGAGGCGCAATCACCACCGGGTCCGGGTTTGGGGTCGTGACAACTGCAGATCCAACCAAAGTAAATCTATTTTCCAGATTTTCATCTACCACAGAAATAACCTCATTAGTAGTATTTGTTCCAGAATTTACCTATTCAGTATCAGAAGACCCAGTTTCTTCCCCTTCAGTAGCAGACCTGAAGGAGTGGTAAGAGTTCTAGGGTACTTGTGCTTGGTTAGCTTTTAATTATGCGTTCAATTTCTTTGATAATTTTTTCCCAGCAACTTTCTTGTGAGAAAACATCTTAACTCTTCGCCGAGGAGTGGTTGAAGATGAGGAGTTTGGTGGGGGAGTACCAGGGTTATCAGAGGGGTTAGTCATTTTGTGCTTGGTTCTTGGAAGAAAGAAGAAAGGTAGATTGAATTTTTGAAGATGAGAGAAGATGGAGAGAAATTTTGACGGTTTAGGAATAATAAAGAGAAGGCAGAGATGATGATGATCAATTTAATAGGAGTGGATAATTAATGGGTAACGACAGGATTCATTAGTCATTTAGAAGTCTAATTTCAATTTGAATAGATGGTGGAGTCTTCCCTAGGATCTAGGTGATTTAATTTGGTTAGGACTATTTTGAACGGAACTGGTTCAGATTTATTGGATAGGTTTAAGAGAGATTTGGACGTAGGTAGGACTCTGCTCAGGATTCAAATATCATTATTTCAAATTATGCAGAGTGTAGAAAACATATCTTGTTATCCTGATGAACCAAGTTCTTCGCTGATAAGTCTCTTGTGTAAGTCTAAATTTGCCAAAATAGAAAACATAACATTAGAGATTAATGAATCATTTTAACACGTGGCACAAGAGTATACTATTGAAAGTATGAGACTGAGCAAAAATTAGTCTAATTATATACACATTTTATAGATTTTCTAAACAAAGAAAAATTCAAATTTTTTTAAAATTTCTTTTTCATTTTTTTCGTTTAACAGTGAACTGGTCATTTTACGTGATCTTAATCATTCCTTATTCCAACATTTTCCTTTCAAAGTGATCTCTACTTAAGGATTTTGTAAAGATGTCAGCAATTTGCTTATCAGTAGAACAAAACTCCACACTGATCAAGCCTTTCTCATAGTTGTCCCTAAAAAATGGTGCCTAACATCTATGTGCTTAGTTCTCTTATGATAAACCGGGTTCTCTGTCATAATAATGGCACTAGTGTTATCACAAAAAATAATTTTGCAACGAAGATCAATTCCAAAGTCCAATAATTATTGTTTGATCCACAACAATTGAGCACAACATAAGTAGCATCAACATACTCAGCTTCAGCAGTAGATAAGACCACTGAATTTTGCTTTTTGGTAGCCCATTACACAAGACATGCACTAAAGAAGTGTGTCATACCTGATGTGCTCTTCCTATCCATAAGAAAACCTGCATAATCAGCATCAACATATCCGACTAGGTTAAAATTACTACCTTTTCGATACCAAAGGCAAATGTTAGTGGTGCCTTTCAAGTATCTCAATATTCTCTTGACAACAATCAAGTGGGACTCCTTTGGATTTGCCTAAAATCGAGCATAAAGACCTACACTAAAAGAGTCTGCTAGCAGTGAGATACAAAAGAGAACCAATCATTCCCCTATACAACTTCTGATCAACAGTTGAACCAGGTTCATCTATATCCAATTTTGAGACTATTGCTATAGGAGTATTGATTTTTTTTTATTCTTCCATTTTGAACCTTTTAAGAAACTCTTTCACATATTTCTGCTGATGGATCATAGTTCCATTTGAGTTTTGTTTAATTTGTAAGCCTAACAAGAAATTAAGCTCACCCATCATACTCATTTCAAATTCACTCCCTATTATTTTAGCAAATTCCTTACTTAATTTTTTTAATAGGTTCTCTAAAGATTATGTCATCAACATATATATGTACTACTAGAAGGTCTTTAACTTTTTCCTTCAAGAATAAAGTGTTATTCATTTTACCTCTCATGTAGCCATGCTCAAGCAGGAATTTTTTTAATCTTTCATACCATGTTCTAGGAGCCTACTTGAGCCCATAGAGTGCTTTGTCAAGTTTGTACACATAATTCGGACAAACCTTGCTTTTAAACCCTGGAGGTTGCTTGAAAAATACTTTTTCCTTTAAATAGCCATTGAGCAAGACACTCTTGACATCCATCTAGTGAAGAGTAAATTCCATGTAAGCAACAAGGGTTATGAGGAGTCTTATTGCTTCCAACCTTGCAACTGGAGAAAAGGTCTTATCATAGTCTATGCTTTCATCTTGGCTATATCCTTGAACCACTAATATTGCCTTGTTCCTTGTAACTGTTCCATCTTCATCAAGTTTATCTCTGAAGACTGCCAATTACTGATCTGTCCTTGGGTCTTGGAACTAGAGGCCAAACTTGACCCATTTCAAACTGGTTGAGTTCATCTTGCATTGCAATTGCCCAGTCTGCATCCTGCAAAGCCTCAACAATATTTTTAGGTTCAATAAGAGATAAGAAAGCATCAAAAGCATAAAGATTCTTTAATGAAGATATAGTTTTAATTCCAGAGGTTGGATCAATAATTATGTTCTCAATGGTATAAGAACTTTGGCACTTGTAAGGTTTCACAACCAGCTGGTTTCCTCTTGATGTTTCTCCAATGTTTTGTAGCTGAGGAACAGGCTCATGGACAGGTTCCATCAAGGTATTAGATTCAATTCCTCTTTGTTCTGTTGCCCCAGTCAGGTTGCCCTGAATAGAAGAACATGTTCCATCACCTATTCCATCACCTGTTCCTTCTTCTGATGCAGCTTCAGCCTGGGCTGTAATTTCATTTAAAGTTCTTACCAACCCAATTGCTTCATCTTCATGTTCCCGTCTCTTAGAAAAAATATTAGTTTTTAAAAACCATATGTAAACTTTCTTCTACACACATAGTTCTTTTGTTTTATACCTGCCACGAATCGAATTTCTCACCTTCGGGATAGTGATGGTGCATAACATTGAACCTTCTAGGAAAGCCAACGTTATTGACCATTTTACCTTTTTACTAATCCTTTAACAATTTACAAGTTATCATAAGCAAATCAATGGAATAAATGCGGAAAAACAAAATTTAACAGATTATCTCAATACAAACATGAATCCGAAGTAAAATTCCACCCAGAACTGGTGTCATAATTTCACGGACTGTCTAAGAATACTACAAATAGTGATCTGAATAACGAAATACAAATCTGTCTCAAAAATAGATAAAACAGAAAAGAAGCAGGATAGAAGGGGACACCAAGGCCTGTGGACGCCTGCAGGACTACATTGGGTCTCCACTGAACTGAAGGCAGTAACCTCGAACTATGGTCCGTATGGTCCAGTATCGGGATCTGCACAAAAATGCAGAGTGTAGTATAAGTACAACCGACCCCATGTACTGGTAAGTCCCGAGCCTAACCTCGGCAAAGTTGTGACGAGGCTAGGACATAACCAACATCATAAACCTGTGCATTTAAACAATATCTAACAGAATAACAATAATAGAAGCTATCAGAAATTTATGGGAAGGGGAAACATGTTACGGGGGATAATAGAATAAGGAAACACAGAAGTAACGGAAGCGAAACAATTAAGGCACTTGAACCGATAACACCAAATAGTCACAGTAACAGAAAAATAAATGCACGACATCACTCTTCGTGCTTTTACTCTCAATCCTCACCATGCAATCAATAATGAAAATATGCACGGCATCACCCTTCGTGCTTTATCACTCTTCCTCACAATGTGAATAATAGGAATGTGCACGGCATTACCATTCGTGCTTTATCTCTCTTTCTCACCATATGCTTCAATATAAATGTAAATGTGCACGACATCACCCTTCCTGCTTCATCACTCTTTTCTCACCATATGTATAAGTATGAATTTGCATGGCATCACCCTTAATGCTTTATCACTATTTCCTCACCCCAACAGTATAAACAATAACATCTCGGTAAGGGAATCAACAATAGAAACAAATACATCCTGGCAAGGGAATCAGCTATAACCAATCTCGTTACAACAATTAACTTCACAAAATGAATCTCAACTTGAGCCAATACTCAACGATGGTCAAATACCAAGAAAATATCATAAGTCTTGTTCAACATGGATAATTATCAATTTCAGCATAGATAGTACATAATTAGAATCACAACAGTCACTGTATAAGACTCACGGGCATGCTCGACACCAATATATAGATACTCATCACCACACCTATACGTCGTACACAACACTAACACGTAGAAAATAAGACACAACACCTATTCCCTCAAGCTAAGGTTAGGCCAAACACTTACCTCGATTCAACGACCACAAATCAAGCCTCAAATATCGCTTTCCCTCTAGATTTCATCTCCAATTCACTTGTATCTAGTCATAATTAGCTTAATAACATCAATAAATGCTAAAAAACTCAAATCCAATGCTTAATTATAGTTTTCCTAATATTTTCCACAAAAAGTCAAAAATCGACCCCAGGTCCGCTTGGTCAAAACCCGAAATTCGAACCAAAACCCGATTACCCATTCACCCCTAAGCTCGGATATGCAATTAGTTTTGGAATCCGACCTCAATTTGAGGTCTAAATCCCCAAATTTCAAAATTCCCAAATTTCACTCAAAACCACCCAATTTCCCATGAAAATTCATATTTTTTGTGATGAAATGTTGTAAAAAGATGAATTAGTTTGAAAGAAATGAGTTATAAATTGTTTACCTATGATTTGAGGAAGAACTTTTCTTTGGAAAATCGCCTATGGGAGATTAGGGTTGGAAAATTTAAAAGAATGAGTTGAAATCCTGTCTAAGTTATGAGTTACACAGTGTCACAGATATCGCATTTGCGATAACAGGTTTGCAAATGCGACTAGAACATCGTAAATATGAAGCTTGGCCTGGGCTGCTGACTTCACAAATGCGAACTATTGTTCACAAATGCGGTGACTGCTGGAGTCGCAATTGCGACATTGAACTACGCAAATGTGAAGGCCCCCCTCCCTGCCCTTGGATCGTAATTGCGATGAATCTTCGGAAATGCGATGCTTGCATTTGCAAGCTAGAACTCGCAATTGTGAAGTCTAGTCTTGCAATTCAAACTGGACTCAAAGGACGTGGTCCCGATGCCTTCGAGGGCAGGTGTTATGCTCGAGCCCCGATACGAGGGGATCCTCGATCTAACTCTAATTCCTTACGTTCACATCCCTATTCTGTTTTCCTCACCACGGGTTGCTCAGTGGGCTCACTTTTACCCGTATTAAGATAGTCTCCTTGTTTTACCTGTGTTGCTCATCGGCTGGTTACCCCCGAATGTGAAGCATCAACGTTTTCCCTGTAAAAGCTTCTTCCCTTTGTTCATTTACTTTTCGGCTAAATTATTACCTTCAAGCTTTCCAGACATAATCAAACCTTCTCCAAATCTTCAAATCTTCATCCTTGTTCTTCAATTTTCATAGTGATTTCCAGATTTTTACTTTAATTTTCTTTAAATCTTCATACTCTATTCTTCATCTTCAAAACCCATTCTCCAAAACTTTGCATTCTTTTTTCAAATTTTCAAATCATCCCCTAGATAACAATGGCCAACACATTGAAATCCGCTGGTACTGAAGTGGTTTTCCCTGAAGTAGTCGCCCTCGAAACGGCATCCCCCGATGTGGCTTCTAATGAACTGGCCCCCGAGCCTCCCTTGAAAGCATTTATTCCCGAGGTGTGCTCAATTGCGTATGACTTTCCACTTAAGAAGCCATCATGCAAACAAGACCGGGGTGAAGGAGTCTCAATGTACATATGTTTCGTGATTGAAGACGTTCTTCCCATAGTTCAAAAGGACTTCAATTGGGAGGGCAAGGATGTAGTAGTCCCCGGACCCGAGGACACTGTTACTACCCACGCGGATGGGTACTTAAGTTTTTATACTTACCCTTTCACATTGGACCCGGTGGACCCGGTCGATCTGAATTTTTGCAAGAGGTATGAGGTGTGCCTTGGGAAAATCCAGCCATCTCTATGGAGGATCGTGATCCTCCTTCTCTACTTTTTGAACAAGACTGAGTCTCATCGGTTCATGGTCGACCACCTACTTCGATTATACAGTTCCAGAATGTTCCAAGAGGGACTGATCAAGCTTATTTGTCAGGCCAGCAAAGGCCCCTTTTTGAGTATCGACAAAGATCGAGACCGAGGCTGGTAGGGACGCTTCATTCTAGTGGAAACCAAGGATTTGATCCCCCCTGAATACACGCCATCCATTGAGAAGTGGAATGCATCTCGTAAGTGAAATCTCTCTTTAAACGTCAAAATTCTTTTGCTTCAATTTATTTCTTCTCATTTATGTTTGTGGTTGTGCAGGTATCGCCCGGGTTTCGAATGCGGTTCCCCAGGAAAGAATGTATCGATGGCATCTATGCTCAGATGTCGTACTTTAAGTGCATATGGCGCGGACTCTCGAAGGGCCGATGGGAGGCTCGTTCTCATGGTAAGGTATTTTCGCGAATAGGTAACACCAGGCTTACCTATTTGCATCATACTTACTCTTCTTTCCTCTTTTTGTTTGTAGGTTTGCCTAAGACCGCTGAACTTAGGCCTTTAGAAGGGATGAAGACCTGTCCTTGTCTGTTGATCCCTCCACTTTGGGACAGCTCGGGGCTGCAGTGGAGGATAAGAAGAAGAAGAAGAGGAAGACTTCGTGCCCCCCAAATTCCGCAGTGAAGCCAAAGAAGAGATTGTCCGTAAGCCAAAGAAGAGCTCTGGTTCCCGATCATCGGACTTGGATTTTCTTCTTCGGCTCAGGGATGAGACAAAAGAAGATCCTTTTGTGTCCCACGGGTCGACCAATCCCGAGGAGTAGGCAGTAGCTGAAGGGGTGACATTGGAGGCTAATCTCCCTCAGACTTGGGTGATCGATATTGAAACGAGGGCTGAAACCCCCTGAGATGCCGTCTCTGCTCCGAATGAAGTGCCTAGTATAATAGAGATTTTAGGGTCACCCTCTTATATTGAGTGCATGCTCGAGGAGGACGGAGCAGGAAATGAGAGGTCCAATGAAGGGGCTCATAGCGCCAACGATCCCCTTCATTCCTTTTTCGATGGCATGGACTCATGTGTTTTGGAAGATTTTTCCAGGTTGGGCGACCTGGAAGTTCTGAGGAAGGATCCCTCTTCAGAAGTTGGCGAGACAAGTTCGAGCCCGAAATTGATCAATTTGTTCCCCGCCCCGAGTGCGGATCCCGGTCGCAAGAAATCGATAATTCTTACCATCACAGAGGATGCCTGAGTTTTTCTGCTCCCGTGGGTGTAGCAAGCTACCTCCGATGCCCGGTGACTAAGGAGGACCAGCTAAAAATGAATGAGATGAACGTGCCGTACATTTTCAACAAGATGTAGCAGACAATAAACCGGGTAAGGCATCATTATGTTACTTTGAACTTTTCGTAGGTATTGATATTTCTCACATCTTTCACCTTTTTGCAGGCCTCAGTACTTCATCACAAGAGCTTCCTTCGGTACCCGGATGAGGTCAACCAGCTCAAGCTTGAGGTTAAGGAGCTTGCCTAGAAAAAGGATATGTACAAGCTTCTCAGCGAGCAGCAAGAAGAGGTCATTAAGAACCTTCAGGCCGAGCAGGACAAGGCTAAAAAAGAAGCATCCGACCAAAGACGAGAGCATGATGACTTGGTCAAAAAGGTAAAGGTCTTCAAAATTTTAAATGAGGAACTAGTGGTAGTAGCTAATGACCAAACCTCGTAGGTCCAGTAAAAGATCGACCAGATTGTCCAACCCCGAAAGGAGATGGATGAGGTCCAAGCCATGGCCAACATGTGGAAGAACAAGATGGATCAGCTGGCCTCAGAGAAGGAAAAACTACCCAGGCGAAACTTTCTTCGGTAGAAGTTCAATGTACCGAATTCTCCTTTGAACTAGAAGTGGGACTTCTCTAAACTTTAGCTCTAGTATAGCTTCTACGGCTTCACAATAATTGTGCGTTCTGCAGTTTGCACTTGGTCTCTGATGGATTTTCATTCACATTCTACTGTCGCAGATGGAAATCTGCGGTCCGCACTTTAAGCCTTTGTGCATGATTTTTGTCCTTGAGTTCAGATCACTCCTTCTTGAGTTGGATTTCATCTTAATGGCTCATTTTCCATTAATTCTGCAATTAAGCATATTTCACTAGTTTCCGGGAATACAATTAAACACTTTTGGACTAAAATAAAAGTAAAAAGGCACTAATAAGTAGTCAAAATCCCCACTTATCAACTCCCCCAAACTTAAGCTTTTGCTTATCCTCAAATAAATAAGGTAATTCTCACCTTCACAAGTTAAGAGATATTTTAGCTAATCTAAGGTGTATCAAACACACATAAATTGGGACCAATAATTACCCAAAACACATATCAATTATAAACAAGGCAATGATTTGAAGTTTTAGGCACAAATAGTTCTAATGTAACACTTGAGCATCAAGAGTTGACTTTATTCATCAAGTAAGCTCGCTCTTTTATATAGGTCATTGTGGATCCCAAACTCCTCCTCCTCTACTCTCCATTAGAATATCTCACTTAAGAATGTAGCACTCAATTTAAGGATTTGTGAAAAGTTCACTCATTTCTCTCAAAAGAATGTTACAAGTACAACTCTAAGTACCATATGTTTGCCCCTCATATAAATCACCACTAATGTAAGTTCACTCGTCTTGAAATCACGTAGGGCTTTTTCGAAATGTAATGAAGGCATTTGTACTAAGGTTGGATGTGTTGGAATAGAAAGGGTTCATCTTTACTTAAGCACTCCATTTTCTCTTTTTGGCTTATGTTTTGTCGACTTTTTGAGGCACTTTCTTTTTCTTTAGGGGAACTAGAGAGACTTAACATCACTCTTACTTGGTCATGATGTTCATTTTCTCCTTATTTGTTTTCTTTATGCTTTGCGTCGTTGCTTTTCTTTGAATCCCTTCAACTCTTCAACTTATTAACTTTCTTATTGCCTTTTTCTTTTGTTCTTTCTTTCTTTTTCTTTCCCTTTACTTTTCTTCATTTATTTTCTTTTCTTATGCCTTGATAGCACTTTCAAACTCCTATTCTCTCCCCCAAATTTATATTTTAGCCAATTATTTCTCAAGAGTATTAAGGAAAGCCCGGGTGCGAAGAGACCACTACAAAATGGGTAAAGGTTTGTAACGTGGTTATCAAATAAGAAAGGTCTTAGACTTCAATGAGTTGAATAGGGATAGCAACATTGGTGGACCATGGAAAATTTCAAGGGGGTCAAGGAGAGCCTACAATCACTTCTCAAGCCAAGAAAACTTAAAATTTTGCCAAGAAACACATTTTTGGGTAAGTTCTAGACCATTCGCACATGTACTTGGACTTGCAACAAAACATCTCACTTATCACACAACTGGATTGATAAAGAGGATAGAGTCAAGGGCCCACGACAACCACGTTCAAGATTGAAAATCACTAATGGTTTGACTAAACCACTCGATGATTGCTTAAGTCAACACAAGAGTCAGAATGTCACTAATTAGAGCAATTTCTTTCCAAGAACTTGTTTTTTTTATCATAAGCACATAGTTAAGTGTGTTGGTACCAACTGAAGCATTCTTGACTCTTCTAGTTTGACTCAATTAGGTCCTCTTATTCATTATTACTGCTATTCTTACCTAAACAACAAAAACAGACTCAATCCCTTAAGAAAATTGTCATACCATCCATCGTTGGGAAGAGTCACCCGGTTCACACAAAAGAACCGTGACATTAAGAAAACTAAAGGCTTATTGATCACTTAAACATGAAAGAAACTACTAAATGAAAAAGAAGCTATTAATGTAAATAAGAAGCTATTGGACCAAACATTGATTGCTAAGGAAACAAAATAAAGAAGCTATAAAATAAACTACTGAAAGAAAGAAAATATATACATAAATAGAGAGAGGGATATAGAGAGAGACGAATATGCAAATAATGAAAATAAAAAGAGAATCTTATCAGTTATTACATGCCAATATCAAATGTCAAATCAAATAAACTACATCCCCCTAAATAAGAATAAACATTATCTCCAATGCTTAACAAAATAAAAACAAGGAAGGGAAAGAGTAGAAAAGACTCCCTATGTGGTCTCCGTGTCCATAGTAGCATCACCTCCCTTAGGCTCCTCCAACTGGAACTCATCATCCTCTGCTAGGGGAGTAGTTGGGTTGGTGAACATCTGTAGCACCACCTCAACATTATGGGCAGAAAGGTCTGGCTCCTTAGACTAGCCAGCTGGTGCCACTGGTGCTGCTAGTCTGCTGGAGCTGTCTCCATCTGCAAGCAAACAGAAGGACTCTAGCAGTTGCTATCTTTGTCACCTCCTGTCTCAACCTGTCAACTGATTTATTTGAAGCCTGGGATTTCCTCATATTCTTCACCTGCTTCCCAAGCTCTTCAATTGCTCCCCCATATGCCACAAAAGTGTCCATGATAGTTATTTGGTCCTCCAATATCTTCTTCAAAGTGTCCTCAACTATCGGAGAAATCTAGAGTGCTGGGGTAGAAGACTGCTACAATAGCACTGGATATATCAGACATCATTGCAGTAGTTGTCTGCATCCAGTTGCTAAAACTTGCCAGTATGATAGAGACTTGTAGCGCAGAAAGTGGATATGTAGAAGAGGAAGGAATTGATACTGATGGCCCTGAAAATGGAGGTAGAGGCATGACAGCTGTATCGGTGGAAGACCCGGCTGCTGAAGCTGCAACTAGCATCGACGGCTCATCAGACTGGCCTGTGGTAGTAGTTGACTTACCCTTGTTCTTCGGGTTCCTCGGGTACTTCAAAGAGTACCAAGTGAAGGGCTTTTTAGCCTGAACTTTTGTGTCAAAGCTCTTGGACTCCACCCCCGTATCCGTAAGATACTCCGTGATAGTGTTGGGATACGGGTTGGAACTATCACCCTTCCTACTGACCAGAGACATGTTGGCCGATATAATGGCCCCCATATTTATTGGGTACCGACCATGATGGAGGCAACTAGGACTGGGGGACTGTAGATTGTTTTCATTCTGGCTTGGATTTATTCAACTGCACCCAAATATCTGCCAACCTTTAGCATTAAAGTTGAGGGTGTTTCGCTGAATGGGAACCCCTGTTGTGATCCATGGTGGTGGTGGTCCTGGATCTGCCCAAATCTCAGCTAGCCAAGGGCGAGCCGCATCACCTAGTGCAAACTTCTCTAAATACTACACCGGCTCAACATCCTCGAACCCCAAATAATTTTTCATGGTACTCTGATCGAATATTACTTTCAAGTTCCTCACTTTAGTCACCTTAGTCCACTTCTTGATATGTGCCACATTAGCGTAGAATTCCCTGTCGAAGTGCTCCTTGTCATCCACCACACTTTGAGTAAATCATGTCCACCCTTTTCTCTCCAGGAACTGTCTTGCCACATTCAGGTTGTACCTATCAAAGTCTTTCAAAACAAACGGAAGCTCAAGTGTGAGCGATCTCTGAGGAAATCACTCTCGGAACCTATTGAAAGCAGTCGGGTTCACAAATCTATCTTCCCAAACCTCTTTCTTCTTAGACCTCTCAAGGCCGACAACTGTGGTATCACCCCCTCGACCGTCATCCGGAATATCATCATCATCTTCATCAACTATAACTGGTGTGTCGGGGGCCTAATTCGATGAGGGCTCGGAACCCTGACTATCATCTTCCGAAACCCTCAGAAGTGCTTGCTGAGGTTGATGACTCATCTCGTAGCTGAAACCTCCTCTAAAGCCACCGTGGTTGTGACTGTGCATCGGGCTACTCTTGCACAAATTTCCCTCTGATGCTTCCCTTGACAGGATATATGAACTGGACTCAATAAACTCCGAGGCTCTCCCACTTGTTGTCTTTTCGGCTATTACTCTTTGCACGGAGAGTGGTATGGTACCACTACCTCAGCCTTGGGAGGGGTCACCCCTCCCTTTGAATATATCCTCTTCCCCGAGATCTAACCATCGTCAACAATACATAGCAATAGGAATCAGTTATAGTTCAAGTTCAAAGTATCATACAGTTGCAGACAAAACAGTATGCAGGATGGGGGAAGTGCGGTTCGCACATTTTTGAGTGTGACCGCAGATGGGTTTGTGCGGACCACACAATTTTGAAGTGCGGCTGATAAGTGGGCATTTTGACTACTTATTTGCACATTTTTTACTTTTGTTTTAACTCAAAAATGTTAAAAGGTATTTCCGAAAACTAATAAAATATGCTTTCTTGCAGGAGTATTGGAAAATAAGACAAAGTGATGAAATTCAACTCAAGAAGGAGTATTTTTGGACAAGGACTAAAACCAAGCAAAAAGGCCAAACTGCAGACCGTAGAATTCTGTCTGCAGCCACAAATCATGAAGGACCTCTGTCAGAAAAGCTTTTCAATGTGCGCACTGCACAATGACTGTGTGGCCGCAGATGTTGAAGACTAGAGAGTTCCCAGTCTTAGTCCATCAAGAAGTGCGGACCGCACTATAATTGTGCGACTGCAGAACTTAGGAGTGCGGTCGCACTCAGAAATGTGCGGTTTGCAGAATTTAAGAAGTGCAACTGCAATTTAGAATTGTGTGGCCGCAGAAGTCCCTCATGTCAAGACTTGCATCAAAGTGCAGACTTCCGAAAGGACAATTTTGTCCGAAAATTCTAACTGTGTATAAATAGTCTTTTTTGACAAAATTAGGTCAAGTTTGAACATTTGAAAGTTGGTAACCGTTTTTTCTTTACTGGTTGTAGCAACTTTATCTTACTTTAGATATTAAACATTAGATTTTTTTTAATCTTTCAATATGAGTTTAATTCATTTCTTCTTTAATTTCTTCATTTTCATCTATGAGTAGCTAAATTTATAGCTAGGGTTGTGACCCAACCCTAGTGTGGGTACCTAATGTGTGTTTGATTTAGGACTTGTTTATGGTTGGTGTATAATATTTAGCATAGTTCTTGCTTTAATTGTAGGATCAATGGTTGTAAACATTGATTTAAACCTATTTGACTTAGTCTCTACTTGAGAAAGAGAGACTGAGTCTAGGAAAATTTGGTTAATAAAAAATTTGGGTGAGCTCAAGAAATTAATATTCCCAATTAAAGGGTTGAATCTAGAGATAGTAAAATTCTAATTGAGCATCTATCAAATATTTAGTGAATTACCCATTTAGACTTGAGAAAGCCAAATTGGGCAAAACCACTGAGTGGGTAACGTGTTGATTTTTATATTACTTCCCGACCAACGAAATCCGCTCTAAATCCCACAACCCGTTAGGCCAATACCTATATGGAAGTCACAACCCTAGATTTTTTACAAACGTGAAAAACAACATCAAAAATATCATTCTCTATGTTGCGGCGAAATCAGGGGGCCTAATATCTTGCTATTAGTTCATTTCAGAAGAATACCTCGAGGCCTCGAGGACGCGAAGCTGTGACCGAGTTCCCTCCCTTGAAGCTCGTCGAGGCCTGACCTAAAGGGAATGTCGATCAAGGTTAGAGTAAAAATGGGGAATTCCCAAGCCACGCGGCTAAGTTTGACAAAGCCGGCATGCCCGGAACTTATATCAAAGCATCACGTCTAGCCGTCCCATCTCCATACCTTTACAATTAATGTATTTTGTACTATGATGGGATTCCCCTCATATATAAAGGAGATCCTTACCATTTTGTAAAGGACTGCTATTGCTCCAACTATTCTACAGAAAATAAATAATATATATCTCTCTCTCTCTCTCTCCTTTCTCTCTAACTCACTCTCTCCATATTATTGCTCATATTTATTGCCTTCATACTTGTTCTTCACTTATTGCTCATAATTGGCCATAAGAGCCTCCTTTAATTATATCCTAACTGTTACCCCTTTCCCGATTATCCCCGATAGCTCAAGCTCGAGCCCAGGCATCGATCTCGAGGTCCTTCATCGGTCAGTCTGAGGCCAGGATGGCTAACCCCTTGGTCCGATTATACTTCCATTTTAGCTCGCATTTCATCTTTTATCTTCACATATCTAGCATCAAGTGCTTAACAACTAGCATAAAAATAGATCACGTATTTTTAGAGTCCCATCAATAAATTTAATTGTTATTACCATTTTTATGGTAAACACTCTAGTTTTACATTTGCAAACAATATCTTAATTTAGAAGTATACAAAACACCAAAGTATATGGAGGTGCATTTTGGACAGATTATATGCTTAGTCCGAGTATATACCTAATCATATCTATGCTCCCTGAGGACTCGATCCCGACTCCTAGTTGGGTAATTATAATTGCATCGTTCACTTCACAACCCCAAATTGAGGTGTAAACTTGGGCGACATCAATTTTTGGCGCCGTTGCCGAGGAGCTAAAAACGGATTTAGCTATATATTTGGTTTAGTGTGTGATTTCTCTTCATTTCCTTCCAGGTTACTAATCTTTTTGTGAAAAAATTGTAGGTGATACAATGGCTCTCAACAACAATGATCCTCTTGGAAACATGCCATTGGGGGATGACGGGGATGATGACCAATTCGAAGAGGTTTCTCTTGAACCTCAAGCGAATAGACGAGGCCGGCTGCCTCAAGAAAATGTTCCCGTTCCAACCCCACCTCGTCCAAGAGCGGCAACACACCGGGTGTTGCCGAATGAAAGGTATTCAAGTTTCATAGTCCCTCCCCGCATTAGGGCGGGAAAATTTCAAGTTACAAATGACATGCTTACATTTCTAGAGAAACAGGGATTCTTCATAGGGGCTCCGAGTCAAAATGTGTACAAGCACTTGAAAGGGTTTGTTGACACTTGTTGGGGGAGTAAACAGACAAACGTCTCTAAGGATGCTTTGAGGTTTAGGCTATTCCCTTTATCTCTTCAGGGGAAGGCCTTGGAATTGTCAGAGAGGTTTCCAAATCATTCTATCCATACATGGGATGAATTGGCTGAGAAATTCATTTCCATGTTATTTTCTCCCGGGCATATGACAACTCTTAGGGATGAGATTCTAGCTTTTGATAAAGAACCCAATGAGCCTTTGCATGAGATATGGGAGAGGTACCGTACTATGGTGAAAGAGTGCCCGAAAAATGACATGATTGAGGCTATGATTAAACAAACTTTCTATAGGAGGATCAATACCACAAATGAATGTGTGGTCAACCAACATGCAAGTAGAAATTTCTTGACAATGTCGTATGTGGAAGCTTGTGAGATTCTTGATGAAATGGTGGATACTTCATCGGCATAGCAAAGTGAGCAAATGTTCATCAAGGTGATCCCAATATGATTCACTTGCATAAAGAATTACATGATCATGGGCAAGCAATTGCCGAGTTGACGACCACAATGAATCAACTAGCCAAAGCTCAACTTCAACGAGTGCAAAATCCTAAGCAAGTCAATGCAATGGAGGGATTTAGTATGATGGTAAACAAGAGAAGGCAAAAGGGTCCTCAAGTGCAAAACCATGTTGAAAATTTTGTGCAAGATGATAGTGGGTTTGATCAAGATGAACAATACAATATACAAGAAGAGGAAGTACAATATGTTAACAACTTCCAAGGGCAAAGAAACAACAATCAAGGCTCGAATCAAAAACAATGGCGACCCTAAGAAAATCAAGGAAATAGGAATTCAAACAATTGAGGTAGTTGGAACAATCAAAACAACCAAGGGAATTGCAACAATCAAAGAAATCAAGGAAATTGGAATGGTCAAAATAACCGACACAATTGGAGTGACAATAATCAAGGTTATTGGGGAGGCAAAAACCAAGGAGGGTGTAACAACAACAACACTTGGTGGTCGGGTTTTTAAAGGGCCCCGAGAAACCCACCTCCATATCCTTCCCAGGGTCCGAGTTCTTCCAACAATGAGATGGGCCGAATAGAGAACATGTTTAAAAAAATGATGGAGTAGAATGCCGACTTCGATGCCAAGAAAAATGGCGTGAACCAATTCAAAAAGTTCATTGACATGATGAAGAGTCTATCTATCAACATGCCAATGGTTGAGGTTTTACAGCAAATGCCGGGTTATGCAAAGTTCATGATGGACTTAGTGACAAAGAAGAGGTTGATAAATTGTGAAACTATAAAGATGACTCACCAAGTGAGTGCAAATGTACACTAAATGGCTCCTAAATTGGATGATCCCGACGCTTTCACTATCCCTTGTACCATTGGAAGTGCCGACTTTGCCAAAGCTTTATTTGATTTTGGGGAAAGTATCAACTTGATGCCCTACTCAGTTTTCAAAAATTGGGGATTGGGCAACCAAGACCCACATATATGAGGTTGCAAATGGTGGATCGTACCACGAAGAGATCGTTGGATCTTATTGATGATGCGTTGGTTCGTGTTGATAAATTCATCCTCCCGACAGACTTTGTAATTCTTGATTGTGAAGTGGACCATGAGATGCCAATTATTTTGGGTAGACCATTCATTGATATGAGGAAGGATCCTATTGATGTGGAAGCCGGTGAGCTCACTTTCCGGGTGGGTGATGAAAAGGTAGTTTTTGTAACAACCCGACCGGTCATTTTAAGAATTAATGTCCCGATCCCCTATTAACTGCTTTCCCTATATTTATTTCTGCTATTGTGAGTTGTCGGGAGGATTCGTTTTGAGTTTCGGAGTGTTTTGGGACACTTAGTCACTCAATAAAAGCTTAAGCTTTAGAATTTGGGCTGTAGTCGGAGCAGTGTGAAGACGACCTAAAATGGATTTTCGACGATCCCGTTAGCTCCGTAGGGTGATTATGGGATTAAGGACGTGTTCAGATTGTGTTTTAGAGGTCCTTAGCTTAGTTAGGCTTGAAATGCTGAAAGTGGAATTTTTGAAGTTTCTAGATTGATAGTGAGCTTTTGATATCGGAGTCGGAATCTGATTCTGAAAGTTGGAATAGCTCCACAATGTTGAATGTGACTTGTCTGCAAAATTTGGGGTCAACCGAACTTATTTTGTTTGGTTTCGGCATCAGTCGTAGGATTCTTGAAATTTCAAATTCTTTAGGTTTGTATTGGAGGGTGATTCAGGGTTTTAGAGTTGTTTGATGTGATTCGAGGGTTGGACTAAGTTCGTATGATATTTTAAGATTGGTTGGCATGTTTGGTTGATGTCCTAGGGACCTCGGGTGGGTTTCAGATGCTCATTGGGTCATTTTTGGACTTAAAGAAGTTGCAAATTTTCTATTGTTGTGTTGTGGAGAAAACCTTCATCGCGTTCACGAGAGGGTTCTCGCGTTCGCGTAGAGCATCTGGGTGAAGCAGCTGAATCGTGCTTCGCGTTCGCGATGATGCCCCCACGTTCACGAAGGTATGGGCCCTTTGGTCTTCACATTCGTGTCAAGGTCCTCGCGTTCGCATAGGGTCCGCCAGTGTAAGCTACGCGTTCGCAGGTGGACCCTTGCGTTCGCGAAAGAGGAAAAACTGGCTAGTATTTTTGAAACTTTATACTCTGCCTAGGTAATTCAAAATCGAGGGTTTAGGCATTTTTATCAAAACTAGAGTTTGGGAGCTCCGATTTGAACGAGATTTTGAGGAATTTTCAGAGATATCATTTGGGTAATGATTCCTAACTTCTTTTTGCTTATAGCCCATTAATCTAATGTGAATTCATCATCTAATTTCGGATTTGGGGTGAGAAATTGGGAAAAATTTGGAAAAGTTCTTAGACCTAATTTTGGAGTTTTGATCAAGATTTTGGTATCATATTGGAGTAATTTTGGTATGGTTAGGCTCGTGAGTGAATGGGGGTTCATAATACGTAACTTTTACCCGATTCCGAGACGTGGGCCGAGGAGGATTTTTGGGCGATTTTCTTAATTTCGTGTGTTACTTTCGAATTAATTAGTGGAATTAGTTACTTGAAGTTATATTTACATTATGTAATTCATTTGAATAGATTTGGGCCATTTGGAGTCGAGTACTCGTGGCAAGTACGTGATTTCGAGTTGATTGAGCTAGTTCGAGGTAAGTGTCTTGCATAACCTTGTATGGGGGAACTCCCCCTTAGGATTTGGTATTGTTGTTATATAAAATGCCTTGTACGTAAGGTGACGAGTGCGTATATGTGCTAATTGTTGAAAATCCTGTTTTCATTTAGTAACTATAATTGTGTTTTTCTTTCTTGTTGTACATTACTTGCAATTTTTAGCCTACCGTTATCTTAGGGAAGCATGTCTAAGTGACTTAACTATTTTACTTGCTCAAACTGCCTTATTTGAATTCTGTGCAACATGCTAGGTTAGAAATACCTATTTTTCGTTGGTATGGAATTGGGTAGAATTGAATATTCTTCGTGATGTTGTTGTGAGTTTACTTTGGGACTACGGGTGATATCCCGGTAGATCCCCTTGCCCGTTTATTTGGGACTACGGATTGGTATTCCAGTAGACCCCCCTGCACATTTTCAGTGGGACTACGGGACTGCACCCAATAGATTCCCCCTGTACTGGATATTTACATTTGGGACTACGGATTGGTATTTCGGTAGATCCCCTGCGCACTATGAGTTGGACTACGGTACGACACCTGGGAGATCCACTTGATATTTATATTTGGGGACTACAGGACGATATCCTGGGATATCCCCGGTTGCTATTTTTGTGTGGAGCTATATTCTTTCTATAATTTTTCTCTCTGTTGTAGTTGTTGTCATTCTTATTATCCTATGTTACTTCATAATGTTTCATCTCCTTATATATATATATATATATATGTATATGACTGGTAGGACCCTGACCTTCCTCATCACTACCCGACCGAGGTTAGGCTTTGCACTTACTAGGTGTTGTTGTGGTGTACTCATGCCCTTTCCTACGCATGTTTTTTTCGTGTGCAGATCCAGGTTCTTCGACTCAGCCCTACTATCCTTGAGGCAAGGCGATTCTTTAGAGACTTCGAGGTATATCTGCCGCATCCGCTGACCAAAGAGTACCTCTCCATTCTCTCTTGTAGTTATAGCCCTTCTATATTTCTTTTGATTTAGACATTTTGGAGTTAAAGTACTATGTAGTATCCATAGCTTGTGATTTCATGAGATTCCGGGTTTTGGGAGATATTTCAGTTGAGAGTGTGCATTTGTATATGCTGAGTGACATCTTAAACGTTTTCATTATGTTTATCCGTAGTTTCTACTAGTTTTTATCTGTTGTTTCCTTTTTCCGCAAATTTTTAGGCTTACCTTGTCGTAGAGACTAGGTGCCATCAAGATAGTTTACAAAGGGCAAACTGGGGTCGTGACAAGTTGGTATTAAAGCTCTAGGTTCATAGGAGTCATGAATCATAAGCCGGTTTATTAGAGTCTCGCGGATCGGTACAAAGACGTCTGTACTTATCTACGAGAGGGTATGTAATTGTTAGGAAAATTCCACTTCATTTAACTTCCCCGTCGTGCGAGATTCTTGAGATCACCAATTCTAAACCTCTATCTTCCATTCTCTCACAGATGGTGAGGCCACATACTACCGGAGATGACCAGGAACTCGCGCCCCTGCTAGAGCCGTCAGAGGTCGGGGCTGGGGTAGAGGCCGAGGACACACACGTGGTGCAGCCAGAGCACCCACGCGAGCTTCCACCGAGGAGCCACCAATATCTGCTGCCAGAGCACAGGCACCTGATACGCCTACTACTACTACTCCAACACTCCAGGAGACATTAGCACAGTTCCTAAGCATGTTTGGTACATTGGTTTAGGCGGGGTTAATTCAGGTTGGACCAACTACTTCACATATCGGGGGAGGGACCCAAACTCCCGCCGCCCCCAATCCAGAGTAGCGAGTTTAGATTGGTCGGGTTCCAGGTGTCATGGCGACACAGCCTATGGTCCAATCTCAGCAGGTGGAAAGGGTCGCTCGCTGGGTAGAGGACAGGTGGGTCCGTGAGAGAAAGTGTTATATCTTGCATTTTCGTATGTTAAAAAGTTTCGTCTTCAGTTAGTTGACGTAGACTCGAGGATGAGATCATCTTGACATTAACATAGTTATGCTATTTATAACAAGCGTTAAAGAAGTGTCATGAAGGATAAAGGGTACACAAATTAAAGAAAACGAGTTTCGTTGAAAGTGGCCAATTTGGGATAAAATACGGGTCGAGCGATAATACCCGATAATTAGGAACTAGTACCATGCAATGTACCACATGATCACGGTAGTGTAATATATAAAGTTTATTAAAAAATAAGTAGTATTTTTAGGTAATTTGAGATAATTTTTAAATTATACGGGTAATTGGTTAATTATTGGCTAACGAGACATTACCCATTTAACTAATAAGTGGATAAATATTAATGAATTACACGTGGCAAGAAGCCACAAAATTGGAAATGACTATGTAGTCACTTTTGCCAAATGGCTACTTATGAATATAACCAAGACATAACTTTCATTTAAGTCTTAGCAAATAAGACTTTTGATCATTTTCTAGTAGACTTAGTAAGCAATTCATTAGATGAACCCACATTCTGTATTTGGTTTAAAACCAAAGATGGTAGAAGCAGAAACCTTATCTTTCAACACATCAAGGAACCAAAAACGTGATTCATTCCAAAAGTTCAAGGAACCTAAAGCAATTTTGTCGAGGAATTTCTAAGAAGCAGGGGCAAATTTCGCTCAATCAACAAAGGTTTTCCAACATAATATTATATGGAGTTTTCCCTACTCTAGGTATGTTAAGGCCATCTCTTCTTTCTTTTGGCATGGTCAAAATTATACTGAAGAAATGAGCAAACACACAGTTTTCATAAGTTACTCTATTCATAGAAATATACTAGGGGTGTCTATATTCTTGATTTCCCATGTGAATTATTATTATCTTCTGTTCATGGGTCTCCGAATAATATGCAGTTGAAAAATATTTATCCGGAAGTAATATTGAGATTTTTACGTAATTTTCATGCATTTTACCCATTTATACATGTGCATTGACCCATGACCAGATGATGTTATATACGCGTATATTTGTAAATATATGTTTATGGGATATGGGAAAAGGTTACGGTGTTATATATGCACCACCACCTGATCAACTGGTATATGTTGATGATGTTTCCCACGAAGGCCGAAACGATATGATGGGATACCCTTAGTGGCTTGATGATATTATGTACACCCACACCTATGCATGGCACGACATTTATACGCATGTGCATGACATTATAAATGTTTCAGAATTTACAAAGTTATTCAGATTTAAAGATGTGTTTCCTTATTCCATGTTTCATCTATGTCTTTTACGTACAAATTTTCATGCCTTACATACTCAGTAGATTTATCGTTCTGACGCCCTATTTCACGGGGCCTGCGTTTCATGCCCGCAGGTACAGGTAGGCAAGCTGATGGTCCCCCTTCTTAGGATCCCTAATCGGGGAGAGTTGGCATGCTACACTTGATCCGGAGCTGCTTTTGATTTTGGTATGATATGTTTATATATATATAAGAATGACATGGCTTAGTCCCGTCTTTGTACATTTATGTTTCTATTAGAGGTCTATAGAAAGTATGTCTAGTTGAGTTGTATGTGGCCTTGTTGGCTTTCAGTTATTGGATGTATAGTTGTCTATTGCAGCCTTGTGCTCGCCCACTGTATTCTGCATGTATACACACATATGCCGACAGGTTTCCTTCATGTATGTTACCTTTGCAATTCAACAGATGTTATACAGGTTCATATACTAGACGTATGCTTAGGAGTGTTTGATAGGTAGGGCTAAGGCACCCGTCGCGGCCCATCGGTTTGGGTTGTGACAGAGAGGACAAACAAGGTCAGGAGAGAGAGTACAGGGAGGCAGGGAGACCTCGTAGACCGAAGAGATCCGCTGGTCCTTATTTTGGAGGTAGGGTACAACATGGTAGAGGTTTTGTGGGTTAGCCAGTTCAGTTTGCGTTTCAGGCTTCACACAGCGTTTCAGATGTGTAGAGGTCTTAGAGTACCCGTACCGCATAGTTCCCACAACTACATCGGCACTGTGGTTGTTTTGAGTGTGGCAACACACGCCATGTGGTGAGAGATTGTCCTAGACTAGGGAGGAGTGCACCTCCACAGACTTCTCAACCACAACATGCTCTAAAGAGTTCCCAAGCTATGATTTCAGCACCAGTTGCTACCCCACCTGCCCAACCAGCTACAGATGGAGGTTGGGGAGGTAGAGTTCACAGTAGAGGGGGAGGCCAGGCTAGATATTTTGTCCTTCCTGCCCGTATTGAGGCTATTACCTCCGATTCTGTTACCATATGTATTGTCCTAGTCTGTCATAGAGATGCATCGGCTTTATTCGATTCAGGTTCCACTTATTCTTATGTGTCCTATTATTTTGCCCCGTATTTGGGCGTATCTTTGGGATTCTTTGAGTTCCCCTATTTATTTTTCTACTCCTGTGGTAGCTTCTCTTATTGTGGATTACATTTATCGGTCGTGTTTCGTTGCTCTTAGTGGTTTTGAGATGAGAGCCGATTTATTATTGCTCAGCATGGTAGATTTTGATGTTATCTTGGGCATGAACTGTTTGTCGCCCCATTATGCTATTCTTGATTGTCACGTCAAAGTTGTGATGCTGGCTATGCCAGGTGTACTGCGAGTAGAGTGGAGGGGTACTTTAAATCACACTCCCAGTAGAGTTATTTCTTTTTTTAAAGCTCAACGAATGGTTGAGAAGGGGTGTGACACATATCTGACCTATGTGAGAGATGTTAGTGTTGATACCCTTATAGTTGATTCAGTCTCAGTAGTACGGGACTTCCCTAATGTGTTTCCAGCTGATCTTCTAGGTATGCCACCTGACAGGGATATTGATTTTTCACATTGATCTGTTCTCGGGCACTCGACCCATTTCTATTCCTCCATACCGTATGACTCCTCCTGAGTTGAAGGAGATGAAGGATCAGTTATAGGAATTGCTTGATAAGGGTTTTATTCGGCCCAATGTATCATCTTGGGGTGCTCCTGTCTTGTTTGTGAAGAAAAAAGATGGTTCTATGCGTATATGCATTGATTTTCGCTAGCTGAACAAAGTTACAGTGAAGAACTGGTATCCTTTGCCTCGTGTTGATGATCTGTTTGACTAGTTACGGGGTGCATGAGTATTTTCTAAGATTGACTTGCGTTCAGGTTTCCATCAGTTGAAGATTCGGGAGCCAGATATCCCGAAGACTACTTTCAGGTCTCGGTATGGTCATTACGAGTTCCTTGTTATGTCGTTTGGGCTGACTAATGCCCCAACAACCTTCATGCATTTGATGCACAGTGTGTGTCGGCCATATTTTGACTCGTTTGTCATTGTATTTATTGATGATACTATGGAATACTCCCGAAGTCGGAAAGATCATGAGCAGTACCTGAGGATAGTGCTTTAGGCTTTAAGGGAAAAGAAGTTATATGCAAAGTTCACAAAATGTGAGTTATGGTTGGATTCCAAGGCATTCTTGGGTCACATGGTATCGAGTGAGGGGAAAAAGATGGATCCAAAGAAAGTGGAAGCAGTGCAGAGTTGGCCCAGACCATCCTCAGCTACAGATATCCGCAATTTTCTTGGCTTGGTGGGTTATTACCGTTGATTTGTTGAGGGGTTTTCATCTATTGCAAAAATTATGACCAGGCTAACCAGAAGGGTGCTCTGTTCTAGTGGACAAAAGTGTGTGAGGTGAGCTTCCAGAAGCTCAAGACAGCTTTGAACAACCCTAGTTTTGATATTACCTACAGGTTCGGGGTCTTATATTGTCTATTTTAATGCCTCGAGAATTGGCCTTGGAACGGTATTAATGCAAGAAGGTAGGGTGATTGCCTAGGTATCCAGACAGTTGAAGGTACATGAGAAGAATTATCTTGTCCGTGATCTCGAGTTAGCTGCTATTGTTCACGCTTTAAAAATCTGGCATCATTATTTGTACGATGTGTCTTGTGATATTTATTTTGATCACCGTAGTTTGTAGCATTTGTTCAAGCAAAAGGACCTTGATTTGCTCCAGAGGAGGTGGTTAGAGCTGCTGAAGGACCATGATATCACTATTTTGTATCACCCAGGCAAGGTCAATGTGGTCGCTGATGTTTTAAGTCACCGGGCGAAGAGTTTTGGGAGTTTGGCCTATTTACCAGCACCGGAGAGGCCCATGGCGATGGATGTTCAAGACTTAGCAAGCCAGTTTGTGAGATTGGATCTTTCAGAGCCCAGTCCGTTTCTACCTTGAGTGGTCTATCGGTCTTCCTTATATGATCGTATCAGGGAGCGTTAGTATGATGACCCTTATTTGCTCATCCTCAAGGACAAGGTTCTTCATGGTGATGCCAGAGATGTGACTATTGGTGATGACGAGGTATTGAGGATGTAGGGTCAGTTATGTGTACCCAATGTTGATGGGCTTTGGGAGTTGAATTTAGAGGAGGCCCATAGTTCACGGTATTTCATCCATGCGGATGTCGCAGAGATGTACTAGGATTTGAGGCAGCACTAATGGTGGAGGCGGATTAAGAAGGATATAGTTGAGTTTGTAACTCGATGCCTTAGTTGTCAGCAGGTGAGGTATAAGCACCATAGACCAGGTGGGTTGCTTCAACAGATAGAGATTCCGGAGTGGAAGTGGGAGCGAATCAACATGGACTTCGTAGTTGGACTCCCACGATATTTGAAGAAGTTCGATGCCATTTGGGTGATTATGGATCGGCTGACCAAGTCCGTCCAATTCATTCTTGTGTGTATTACCTATTCTTCGGAGTGGTTGGAAGAGATTTATATCCGGGAGATTGTTCGTTTGCATGGTATTCCAGTTTCCATTATTTCCGACCGTGGTATTCAGTTCACATCGCGGTTCTGGACGGCCGTACAGCATAAGTTTGTTACTTGGGTGGAGTTGAGCATAGCATTTCACCCCCAGACGGACGGACAATCCGAGCGCACTATTTAGATTCTTAAAGATATGATCCGTGCGTGTGTGATGGAGTTTGGAGGTTCTTAGGATTAATTCTTGCCACTGGCGGAGTTTGCCAACAACAACAGTTATCAGTCTATCATTCAGATAGCACCGTATGACGCTTTATATGGTAGGCAGTGTAGATCCCTAATGGGTTGGTTTGAGCCGGGTGAGACTAGATTCTTAGGCACAAACTTGGTTCAAGATGCTTTGGAGAAGGTTAAGGTGATTCAAGATAGACTCCGTATAGCCCGGTCCAGACAAAGAGTTACGTGGATCGAAAGATTTGTAATGTTTCCTATATGGTTGGAAAGCGGGTCTTGCTTCGGGTTTCACCTATGAAGGGCGCTATGAGATTTGGGAAGAAAGGGAAATTGAGTCCGAGGTTTATTGGTCCTTTTGAGATATTGATACGTGTTGGGGGTATGGTTGCTTATGAGCTTGCATTACCTCCCAGTTTGGTAGGAGTTCATTCGGTATTTCATTTTTCGATACTCCGAAAGTATCACGGTGACCCGTCACACGTATTGGATTTCAGTCCAGTCCTGTTGGACAAGGATCTATCTTTTGTTGAGGAGCTAGTGTCAATATTGGACAGGCAGGTTCAGAAGCTGAGGTCAAAGAACATTGCATCAGTGAAGGTCCAGTGGCGGGGTCAGCCGGTCGAGGAGGAGACCTGGGAGACCGAGCAGGATATGCACAACCGTTATATTCATCTTTTCAATAATTTATGTATGTCTCTGTGCTCGTTCGAGGACGAATGAATATTTTAAGAGGGGGAGGATTTAACGACCTGGTCGGTTGTTTTAAGAATTAATGCCCTGATCCCCTATTAACTACTTTCCCCATGTTTGTTTCTGCTATTGTGAGTTGCCAAGAGGATTCGTTTTGAGTTTCTGAGTGTTTTGGGACATTTAGTCCCTCAAGTAGAGCTTAAACTTTAGAATTCGGACAATAGTCGGAGCAGCGTGAAGACGGCCTCGGATGGATTTTCCGATGATTGCGTTGCTCTGTTGGGTGGTTTCGGGATTAAGGACATATTCGAATTGCGTTTTGGAGGTCCTTAGCTTAATTAGGCTTGAAATGTCGAAAGTGGAATTTTTGAAGTTTCCGGATCGATAGTGAGATTTTGATATCGGCATCGGAATCCGATTCCGAAAGTTGGCATAGCTCCACAATGTTGAATGTGACTTGTGAGAAAATTTTTGGGTCAATCGGACTTAGTTTGGTTGGTTTCGGCATCGGTCGTAGGATTCTTGAAATTTCAAGTTTTACGTTTGGATTGGAGGGTGATTCATGATTTACCATTGTTTGATGTTATTCGAGGGTTGTACTAAGTTCGTATGATATTTTGAGATTGGATGGCGTGTTTGGTTGAGGTCCCGAGGGCCTCAGGTGTGTTTCAGATGATCAATGGGTCATTTTTGGACTTAGAGAAGTTGCAGATTTTCTATTGTTGTGTTGCATAGAAAACCTTCATCGCATTCGCGAGATTGTTCTCGCCTTTGCGTAGAGCATCTGGGTGAAGCAGCTGAATCGTGCTTTGCGTTCGCGATACTGCAGCCACGTTCACGAAGGTATGGGCCCTTTGGTCTTCGTGTTCGCGACAAGGTCCTCATGTTCGCGTAGGGTCCGCCAGTGTAAGCTACGAGTTTGCGAGTGGACCCTCGCGTTCACGAAAGAGGTAAAACTGGCCAGTATTTTTGTGCATCGCGTTCGCGACAATGGACTCGCATTCGCGAAGAAGGAATTACCTAGGCAGAGATTTTTTTTAACAGAGTCCACTAGGCACTGTGCCTAGGGCTGATTTTCATATATATAACATAAAGTTCAAAACTGGAGGGGGACATAAACCTCACCTCCAAAAGTAAGATGAAAGGGCATTTGATTGTCCAAACTTGAAAACCAAATGGATCCTATACACTATGAAGGGTTAGACCTATAAGGATGCTCTAATTACCTATCTACATATGATAGGTAATTGGGTATGCAAAATCAAGCTGAAGTAAACCTAGGACAACTATACGAAAGAGCACATATGATCCTAATTCTACCAAATAGATGAGTTGGAAGATCATCTTCCATATACAAACAATTCTACATCTAATGAAAGTGTAGAAATTCCCTAGGGAGTATGACAAAAAACATGTGGTGCTCGAAAGGGCCATCTTCAACCTTGCTTTGGCATTGAGTGCAAAGAAAGCTAGGTTGAAGATGGCTATCAAAAAGGCCTATTTTATTAGGCTGAGGATTTGCTGCTTCTTAATGGTGACAGAAGGGAGTGAGCATTGGCTTGCTTCACTTGTCCAAAAGGCTTTATGGATTGCAACATGCTTATTGCTTCTGAGAACATTATTGCCAAGAGAGAGTGTTTGCTGCTGAGGACTGGTAAGTAGCATGATGATTATGTTTGAATCCCTACTGGACTACTACTTGAGAGTTGAACAGCTGACATGTTGTCGCTGATGGAGTTGCAGCAGGAATTGTGGAAAATGATGTATCTCCTAAAGGTGATAGACTTAAAGAGACACGGGCTGTAGTGTTGTGGCTGCTGTGGACTCAGTACTGATGGCCTCTTGGATGTGTTGTTGGCTAGGATTTGCATCCAGGAGCTAAGACGCAGGTATGCTTGTGAGAGGATGAGTTGAGAGTCTTGGGGAAATTGGTGCACTTTCAGTAGAATGAGCATCTAGGATGCTAATACCACTAACTTAAAGTGCCACAATTGACCAAGCCTTGTCCAGGTACCTGCAAAAAATTAGCAAACTTGTCAATGAAAGGGGGCTCATTTTCCAGGTTCTTGTAGGTTCTTGAACTGAGTCTGTGTATAAGGGAAATGGTGTCTCTGGTTGCAGGTTCTGGAACTGAGTCTGGGTATGAGGGAAGTGGTGTCTCTGGTTGTAGGTTCTTGTGGAGACTACAACCAGTTGTATTGTTGTTTCTGCTGCTGAGAGAGTGTGCAGGAGTTGTAGGAAGTGAGGGCATATTGGATTGTTGCTTAAAAATTACTCTTAACTTCTTATGTGTGCTGAGGTTAATTGTGAGGTTGTTGCTTTGGTTAGCAGAATACTCTAATGGATGATTTCCATAATCACTCCTATCTAGTGTGTAATAGGGGTGGATTGTGGTGTTAGAGGAGTTGGGATGATTGGTTGTCAGCATAAGGCTGCATCCTGAATTTGTAGAAAAATCTGCATTTTCTGTAGCTGTTATTGTTGTATGTTCTCTGGCACCTGACTGCAGGTTCTTGTGTGGACTGGTGAAGATATTTCTATGTGCCAAAGTTTGGAAAATATAGCTGCAGGATGATGGAGCCCTGCATCCTGAATTTGTAGGAAATTCTGCATTTTGTATGGCTGTTGCTGCTGTATTTTCTTTGGAACCTGATTGCAGGTTCTTGTGTGGAATGCTGAAGTTATTTCTGTGTGCCAATGTTTGGAAAACATAGCTGTAGGAGAATGGATCCCTGCAATAGTGGAGGCCACTGGCTTTACTTGTGATTGGAGAACAACTGGCATGTTGCATTTGGATCTGTTGGGTCTATTGGCATTCTAATTGACTTACCCAAAAGTATTGATGCGGCTGGAGGAGGTTGAGCATCTCAGATGCTAATACCACTCCTACCAGTTTCCTCAAAAACTGATGGGAAGTTCTGTACCATCAAAAAGAAGCAAACATGTTAGTAGAAATGGTTTTACCCTCAGGTTCTTGTGTTTTCTGAGGGCATGGGGGGGGGGGGGGTTGGATTAAGGAAGGAATGGAAGGGGTGAAGCTGTTGCATCCGTTCTAGTTTATGAGCATGGAAGTACAGAAACTGAAAACAGAGTTGATGATTTAGGGAGCTAACTTCTAGGAGTGTTTTATATGTGTTGCATTGGTGACTTGGGTTCAGAAATAGTTGGGATAGATTTGGTCTGAGATTGGAGACCATGGAGCATGATTTGGTAATAGGGAACACAATATTTACATTATTCCATTGATACTCCTCCAATAGATTGAGCAATGGAATTTCTAATACCACACAAGGGAGGAATACCAATGGATTATGCAAATAGCTGGAAAGAACACCTGCAAAAAAAGAAGAAAAGATTAGTCTGGGAGCCTAGCACAGGCCAGAGCTTTGTTGTGACTTCCTCCTCAGTTGATGTAGCATTGATCTTAACCATTAGAAGTGGAAGTAATAGAGGATTGTTGAGAAGGAGTTTTGATCCTCCTGGTTGTCTTGTGTCTAAAAGATGGGATGCCAAGATAATCTTGCCTGATCTGCCCTATGATGATGTTTGGAAGAGAAGAATTGGAGGTGTAATTGGCCATTGTATTGATTGCATGTGTCACGACCCAAACCGATGGGCGGTGATGGGTGCCTGGGTCCTACCTATCAAACACCCCTAAGCATACGTCTAATATATGAACCTGAATAATATCAGCTGCTTTACTAAAATAACATACATGAATGAAACCTGCCATCAAGACATATGTACGTATACATGCAGAATACAGTGGGCGAGCCGGCAAGGCTACTATAGAAAACTATATATCTAAAACTGAAAGCCGATAAGGCCACATATAACCCAATTAGACATACTGTCCATAGACCTCTAACAGGAACATAACTGGACAAAGACGGGACTGAGCCACGTCATACCCATATATATATATATATATATATATATATATACAAACATATCGTACCAAAATCAAAAGCTGCTCCGGATCAAATGGAGCAGGCCTACTCTCGCGGATCAGGGATCCTAAGAAGGGGGACCGTCATCTTGCCTACCTGTACCTGCGGGCATGAAACACATGCCCCGTGAAATAGCGTGTCAGTAGGAAAAATATACTAAGTATGTAAGGCATGGATATTAGTACGTAAAAGACAGAGATGAAACATGGAATATAGAAATACGTCTTTAAATCTGAATCATTTTATAAATTCTAAAACATTTATAATGTCATGCACATGCATATAAATGTCGTGTCATACATAGGTATGGGTGTACATAATATCATCAAGCCACTGACGGCATCCTATCATATCATCTCGGCCACTGTGGGCAATATCATCAACATATACCAGCTAATCAGGTAGTGGTGCGTATATAATGCCATATCATTTTTCCATATCCCATATACATATATTTACATATATACACATATATAACGCCATCCGATCATTGGTCAATGCACATGAGTGAAATGCATGAAAAATCTCTAATAATCTCAATATTTCTTCCGGATAAACTTTTCCAACTACGTATTATTCTGAGACCCATGAACAAAAAATAATAATAATTTTCATGGGGAATTAAGAATATAGACACCCCTAATAATTCTATGAATAGAGTAATTTATGGAAACTGTGTGTTTGCTCGTTTCTTCAGTATAATTTGGACCATGCCAAAAGAAAGAAGGGAGGACCTTAACATACCTGGAGTAGGAACAACTCCGTACAAGTATCCCGTTGGAAACCTTGGTAGATTAAACTTAGAACCCAAAAATCGGATTTAAGCTTCTGCGCTTTCGAACATGAGGAACGAATTTGGCTTGTTTTTTGAAATTTTTTGGACGAAATTGCTTTTTGTTTTGAAATGGAACGTTTATGCTTCAATGTCCTTGGCTTTTAAGCCAAAGGCAGATTTTTGGTTTTGAAGCCTTTACAAGGCTTTCCCACTAAATGTTATGGATATAATTTACAAGTCTTTAAGACTAGACTTTTGTTATGGCTTGGTTAGTTTTTTTAATAGCCATCTAAAAAAATGACTACTTAGTCATTTCCAACTTTTTGGCTTCCTGCCACGTGGGGTGGGGGTGAGATAATTTATTAATTTTTTATCCACTTATTAGTTAACTAGGTAATGTCCTGTTATCCGATAATTAATCAATTACCCGCATAATTTAAAAATTACCACAAATTACTTAAAATTCTATTAGTTCTAAAATACGTCATATATACTTTATATATTATACTACCGTGGTCATATAGTATCTTGCATGGTACTAGTCCATAATTATCGGGTATTATCGCTCGACCAGTATTTTATTCCAAATTGGCCACTTTCAACGAAACTCGTTATCTTTAATCTGTGTACTTCTTTATCCTTCATAACACTTATTTATATTTTGTTATAAGTAGCTTAAGTACGTTAACGTCAAGATGATCTCATCCCCGAGTCTACATCGGTTAACTGAAAACGAAATTTTTAACGTACGAAACGCGAGATGTAACATTCTTCCCCCCCTTAGAAACATTCGTCCTCGAATGTTCAACTTTCTGTGATCTATGTAACTTTGGCAGGGTTGCCTCTGTAACAACACCACTACCAACTCTTCCCGTAGAAGCTTAATAAACCAACGTCACACAGGACTATAATTATGAATAACGATAATGGCCTCACATTGTTTTCCTCGGCCTCCCAAGTCATTTCTTCCACATTGTTGTTTCTCCAAACTACTTTCACCGAGGCTACCTCCTTATTCCACAGCTTGCAAATTTGTAGGTCTAGAATGGCAACTGGAATTTCCTCTTATGATGAGTCTTTTGTAATCTTTACATCATTCGTGGGAACTACTCGGGTAGGATCGCCAATGCACTTCCGTAACGTAGATACGTGAAAAAACCGGATAGACAGACTCCAACTCTGAGGGCAATTTTAATTCATAAGCTACTTGGCCTACTTTTCAAATGATCCTATAAGGCCCAATATACCGTGGGATAAGTTTGCCTTTATTGCCAAACCTTATCACACCCTTCATAGGTGAAACCTTTAAGAATACCCAGTCATCAACCCCGAACTCTAAATCTCATCGCCACACGCCAGAAAAAGACTTCTGATGACTCTGAGCTGTCAATAGTCGATCCTGGATAAGCTTTACTTTTTCTATGGCCTGCTGAACCAGGTCTGGCCCATGTAATTCAAATTCTCCAACATCGAACCACCCTATATGCGACCTACATATCCGTCCATAGAGAGCATCGTATGGAGCCATCTAAATACTGGAATGGTAACTATTATTATATGCGAACTCAATAAGCGGTAGATGATCATCCCAGATACCTTTGAAGTCTATTACACAAGCTCGTAACATATCCTCCAGTGTCTGAATAGTACTCTCAGCTTGTCCGTCTGTCTGGGGATGAAATGTTGTACTAAAACTTACTTGATTCCCCAATCCTTTTTGGAAGGACCTCCAGAAGTTAGCTGTAAATTGAGCTCCTTCATCCGAGATAATAGATACAAGGACACCATGCAGTCGTACTATCTTCTTGATATAAATCCTCGCATAATCCTCTGAGGAATATGTAGTTCTAACGGGCATAAAATGGGCTGACTTTGTAAGCCTATCAACAATCACCCATATTGAATCAAACTTATGCTGGGTACGACGTAAGCCTACAATGAAGTCCATATTGATTACTTTCCATTTCCAAGTCAAAATGTCCATAGCTTGCAATAACCTACTGGGTTTCTGATGCTTGATCTTAACCTGCTGACAATTAGGACACTTATCAACAAAATCTGCTATATCCTTTTTCATTCCGTTCCACCAATACACTTCCTTGATATTATGATACATCTTTGTTGCTCCTGGATGGATAGAATAACGAGAGTAGTAAGTTTCTCACATAACCTGCCCATGCAGCCCTACAACATTAGGCACACATAAACTTCCTCGATATCTGAGGACCCCATCCTTTGTAATTTCAAATGGTGTCTTTTCCTTCTAAAGGGTGGTATCCCTATAATGAACTAACACATGATCCTCGTACTGGCGTTCCTTTACTTCAGTTACTAAAGAGGATGTTGCCGTATTCTGAAGAGTATTTCCAACGTCACCTGAGTCTAGTAACTGAACTCCAAGACTTGCTAGATGATGAACTCAGGAGCTATTCCCCTCTTTTCTGGCTGCAAATACGACAGGCTACCTATAGATCTACGGCTGAGGGAGTCGGCTACTATGTTCGCTTTCCCCGTGCGGTATAAAATATCAACGTCACAGTTTTTAAGTAGCTCCAACCATCTTCTTTGATGTAGATTCAATTCCTTTTACTTGAAGATGTACTGGAGGCTCTTATGATCCGTATAGATATCAACATGAATGCCATACAAGTAGTGCCTCCACATTTTTAGTGCATGAATCACCGCAGGTAACTTTAAATCGTGGGTCGGGTAGTTCTTCTCGTGCTTTCTTAGTTGTCTATAAGCATAAGCCACAACCTTACCATGCCACATCAGCACATAAACCAATCCAATTCCTGAAGCGTCACAATATATCACATAACCATCGGTCCCTTCTGGAAGCGTTAGAACCAGTGCTGACGCTAATCTGTCCTTTAATACCTGGAAACTCCATTCGCAAGCATCAGTCCATTGAACCTTTGCTCCTTTCTGAGTCAACTTTGTCTAAGGTGCTGAAAGGGAAGAAAATCCCTCTACAAATCTCCTGTAATAACCTGTCAAACCAAGAAAGCTATGAACCTCCGTCGGTGTTGTGGGTCTAGGCCAAGACTTTACTGCCTCAATCTTTTGTGTATCCACCCGGATGCCTTCACCCGAAATGATATGCCCAAGGAAAGTTAAAGAGTTCAACTAGAATTCACATTTAGAAAATTTTGCATACAATTTCCCTTCTTGTAGAACTCTGAGCACAGTACGCAAATGATCCGTATGCTAATACTTTGAACGAGAATACACCAATATATCATCAATAAATATAATTACAAATAGATCTAAAAAGGCCTGAACACACGGTTCATCAAATCCATGAATACTGCTGCGACATTGGTCAAACCGAATGACATAACCTGAAACTCAAATTGCCCATATCTAGTCCTGAATGCTGTCTTTAGAATATATTCATCCTTAACCCTTACCGGATGGTACCCAGACCTCAAGTCTATCTTTGAAAAACATTTGGAACCTTGCAACTGATCAAATAAATCATCAATTCTCAGGAGCGAGTACTTATTCTTGATCGTCAACTTATTAAGCTTCCTATAATCAATACACATTCGTAAGTAACCATCTTTCTTTCTCACAAACAAAATAGGTGCTCCCCACGGTGACGTACTAGGTATGATAAAACCTTTTTCAAGCAAGTCCTTTAGATGTTCTTTCAACTCTTTCAGTTTTGCGAGGGCTATTCTATAGGGAGGAATAGATATTGGGTGAGTATATGGTAGTAGGTCAATAGAAAACTCAATTTCTTGCTCTGGCAGGAGACCCGGAAGCTCATCGGGAAAAAAAATCGGGAAACTCATTAACCACAGGGATGGACTGAATGGTTGGTGACTGCACTTCCACAACCTGAAGCCGAACTAATTGATAAATATAGCCCTTTCTTATCATCTTCCTTGCCTTGAGATAGGAAATGATTTTTCCTCTCGGCGATGTGGTATTACCTTTCCACTCTAAAATAGGCTCCCCGAAAATTGAAATCGGACTATCTTTGATCTACAATAAATGTTGGCATGACAAGAAGCCAACCAATCCATACTCATTATAATATCAAATTCTACCATATCTAACTCGATTAAGTCTGCCATTGTCGTTCGACCATGAACTACTATTATACAACTCTTATATACTTGCTTAGCTGTCACCGAGTCCCCAACAGGTGGAGATACCTCAAAAGTTTTAACCAATTCAAGTTTTATTCCAATCTTACCAGCAATTAATGGAGTAACGTATGATAAGGTGGAACATGGGTCAATCTGTGCATATACATCATATGAGGAGACTGATAATATACCTGTAACAACATCAGGCGATGACTCAGGGTCCTATCATCCTGCCAACACATAAATGCGTTTCTGAGGGCTGCTCGAGCTAGATACTCTTCCTCTGCCTCTGCCTCTACCTCTACCACGACTCATTGGTGCTTGGGGACCTTGCCCAGAGGGGCATACTAATGATGATGAACCAGCTACAGACCCCGACGGCTGAGCTATGCTTGAATCACCTCTCATCGGACAATCCCTCACAAAGTGGCCCACATAACCACAAGTATAACAAACACCTAACCCCAAACGGCACTGCCCGGTATGCTGCCTACCATATTGAGTACATCATGGCAAGGGTAGCCTCATCTGATTTGACTCAAACCTATACTGAGAACCTAAGGCCTTGAAATTCTGACCAAATTCTGAATATGTAGAACGATCAAATCTCTTATCGCCAAAATGAGCGGGTGTGCTAGCCGAGGGCTGGGATGGATACCTCAAGTACTGCTGCCTTTGACCACCTCGAAATTCACCAAAAGGACTCGAAGGCCTCACTCTCTTATTCTGGGCCCTATCATGCTCACAATCGGCCCTTTGTTGCTGTTTACGCTCCTCTACACCATGAACATATGCCTGAATACGAGAAATATCCATGTTTGGATAAAGTGAGACCAACATATAATCATTAAGCAAGTAAGGCTCTAATCCCATCACGAACCGGTAAACCCGATTCTCCATCTTAGATACAATGGTGGGAGCATACCTGGACAACGAATCAAACTGAAGATTGTACTCCCAAACACTCAGGTTACCCTGTCAAAGGGTCAACAACCTATCAACTCTGGCCCGTCTAAGCTCTGGTGGCAGATAATGACGGAATAAAGCTTTTGTAAACTCCTGCCATACTTCTGGAGGGGCATCCTCACCTCCGGTCAATTCCCAAAACTCGTACAAATTAACTACAATATCTCGGAGTCTATAGGAAGCTAGCTCAACTGACTCAATCGCAGTGGCCTTTATTACCCTTAATGCCATCTGCACCCTATCAATAAATACCTGAGGGTCCTCTTTCGGATCTTCCCCAGTTAATACTAGAGGGTCTAAATTAATAAAGTCACGAACCCTCGCATTGACGGACCTATCTGTATGACCAATACCTATTTCCTGATGCCGAGCTTGCTCAGCTACTAATAGGGTTAATAGCTGAAGAGCATCTCTCATCTCCTAACCTGGTGCATCCGGCTGAGGTGCTAAATGTACAGGGGTTGGTATTAGAGCTGGTGCCCCTCAGAGCTCTTCTGGAAAGGGCGGGGTATGTGAAGTTTGAGATGGAACCTCACCATAAGACTCTCCCCGGGCCCTGGTAGCTCGTGGCACTCGACTAGTAGTCTCACAAGCCACAAACATTCCCTTCTAGGTGGTCGTACTCTTTGGAGGCATCACTGAAAATATAACGTATCGTTAGGAACATGAACTCTTGTATCGCACGATCTGAGATAAAAAGAGAGGATAACATCCTATATGTCCTGTACCTTCCTATTTATAATTATGGTGCACGACACACCCATTAATAAGACTCTACTAGATGCGGTCTTTAGACAATCCTAGGATAGAACTGCTCTGATACCACTTTTGTCACGACTTAAACCGATGGGCCGCGATGGGTGCCTAAGTCTTACCTGTCAAACACTCTTAAGCATGCGTCTAAGATATGAACCTAAATAACATTTGTTGCATTACGAAAATAACATACGTTAATGAAACCTGCCATCAAGGCATATGAACATATATATGCAGAATACAATGGGCGAGCTGACAAGGCTACTATAGACAACTATATATCCAAAACTAAAAGCCGACAAGGCCACATACAACCCAATTAGACATACTATCCACAGACCTCTAATAGAAGCATAATTGTATAAAGATGGGACTAAGACACGTCATACCCATATACACATATATATACAAACGTATTGTGCCAAAATCAAAAGCAGCTCCTGATCAAATGGAGCAAGCCATCTCTCGCTGATCAAGGATCCTAAGAAGGGGGACCGTCAGCTTCCCTACCTGCACCTGCGGGCATGAAACGCAGGCCCCGTGAAATAGGGCGCTAGTATGAAAAATGTACTGAGTATGTAAGACATGAAAATTAGTACGTAAAAGACATATATGAAACATGGAATATAGAAATATGTCTATTTACCGTGAAAATGGTAATACCAATTAAATTTGTTGATGGGACTCTAAAAATACATGATCTATTTTTATGCTAAATTTTGAGCATTTGATGTTAGATATATGAAGATAAATTATGAAATGCTAGCTAAAATGGAATTAAATTCGAACCAAGGGGTTAGCTATTCTAGGCTCGGACTGACCGATGAGGGGCCTCGAGGTCGATACCTGGGCTCGGGCTCGAGCTATCGAGGATAATCGGGAAAGGGATAACAGTTAGGATATAATTAAAGGAGGCTCTTTATGGCCAATGATAATCAATAAGTGAAGAACAAGTATGAAGGCAATAAATATAAGCAATAATATCGAGAGAGTAAGTTAGAGAGAAAAGAGAGAGAGAGTTGTTATTTATGTTGCGTAAAATAGTTGGAGCAACAACAGCCTTTTACAAAATGGTGAGGATCCCCTTTATATAGGAGGGGGATCCCAACATAGTACAAAATGCATTAATTATAAAATTATGGATATGGGACAGCTAGACGTGACACCCTGATACAGGTTTCGGGCAAGCCGGCTTTGTCAGACTTAACTGCATGCCTTGGGAATTCCCCATTTTTACTCTAGCCTCGGTCGATATCCCCTTTAGGTTGGGCCTCAACGAGCTTCAAGGGAGGGAATTTAGTCGCAACCTATTATCCTCGAGGCCTCGAGATTTTCTTATAAAATTAACTAATAGCAAGAAATTGAACCCACTGATTTCACAGCGTACAGATAGTTTCCGCGTTTCCTAGAGCGAAGAGATGGGAAACGATTCTGATGACCAACCCTTTGGGCTTCTCGTGATGATGTCATACCGATGATGCACCCTATGACGTGAGCTTACATGATAACCGGGACATCCCATGGACTTGTTTTTTCGATGCCATACAATGCACTGTCGATTCGCGTTCTTCAAAGTGATAGTACCGCCATCGATTCTGCTTTCGAGAATGCATTGATTGCGCCTGCCAATCCGTCTTTCAAAGGCATTGATGGTTGTGTACTATTTCCCCTATAAATGAGGGTATTCTAGCGTTATATCTCTATCCACAAGCCTTCCACCATTCATTTATCCGTTTCCTCTCGCCATCTTTTTTTATTGCTAATCACCATGTTTCGAGTTCACGTCTTTAACATTGTTTGGAAATATTCTCATCAGTCATATAATGGCCTTGTGCCTAAACTTCCCCTTGTCGAGCAAGATCATACCGTCTTATCGTTGCTGTTGTTGTTGCTACGACTGGCACTACTATCGTTATTGGCTTGGGATGATGATAACGAGGGATAAACTTTCCCTATTTTAGAATGTTATTTGGATTATACACCACTGCTCACAGGGGGGGTCTTGGGTTATACACCGCTACTCACCTTCATACCCCGGCTCGTCGTGGCGCTTCGCCCCCTGCTCATCGTGGCGCTTCGCCCCCGGCTGGCAGCTTGCACGTCTCAATGTCCCAGGAAGTGGATTCAAAGTATCCGTGCAAATTAGGGCGACGTTTGCCAATTCTGTTGCTTCTCCAAGGTTCTCTTGTCCAGTGAGGGTCCTCGACTTTTAGCGGGCTATGGCTTTTTTTCATCCCTTCCTTCTTCTCCCATTTCCTCCTCTTCGACTTATCCCTTGGGGATATCAGTGTGGAAGGCCGGGAGAGGCTCCCGAGGAAACAACACTTCGGAAGATATTATCTTTGAGGACGTATGCACGACGAGAGGATGTCCGAAGGCATTGCTGTAGGAGGTGGACCTTCGAGAGTAGACTAAGCTCTAGGCTTTCACTATGTGTATCTCTTTGCTTCTTTGTTTCTATGTAGACACCCTTTGTAGGATTTTGTAATCATATGTAAGGACCCCTCGAGGGCCGTTGTAAACAAATGTTTATGAATATAAAGATATTTTCTTGACTTCTGCCTTTGATACTTTCCACATTCTTTTGTATTTGCGGGGATTCTGAATGTATGCCTCTATTGATGATTGCCAATATCTAACTCGGATGCGAGTATTCCCTCTGGTCATTGGTTGATAGAAATGGCTCCTTTTCGAGCCCACCGTTGCTCCTCACACCAAGCCTGAAACGATTCGATAGACTCAGATCATTGGGACCTTCAAGTCACATGAAGATAGCACATCGAACCCTGAAACCTTTGAGAGTGGTCTCTAAGTGAAGGTTAGCTTCATGCACCAGGAGATTTAATTTGAATTTGATGCAGATAGCCTTTTAAGTCATTGTAGATAGGTCCCTGAGGAGTGGTTACCCATATTTAGGCGGTGTCCTGAGGTTGAACCCTCATAGACGGAGCACGAAGTGCTTACTTTTCTTATTGAGAAGAACCTTCGAGGTCGGATACCCTCTCGGCCTCTATAATATTGTTGAAGGCTCTTTGGAGCCCAACTTCCTTTCCTGGGGGAAGTTTGTGAAATCTGGTATCATCTTGAGATTAAAGGTGATACTGTTGGTTTCTTAAATCCTAACTTCTTGTTGATGGAGGTCCTCGAGATCAGGTACTACCTCGGGATTGGAGATACGCCACTAGCTTCTTAGAGCCTGACTTCTTCTTGATGGGGGTCCTCGAGGTCAGGTACCACCTCATGACTAGAGATGACGTATTTGGCCCTTTGAAGCTTAACTTCCTTTTGATGGAGACCCTCGAGCTCGAGTACCACCTCGGGACTTGCATGGAATTTATTGGCGTCCCGGGGCCTATCTCGGTCAGGTGGACCGTTGCCTTGTCCCCACATATATGGAGCTGCTTCCGCTTTTTGGGAGATCCCATTGTTTTAGATAACTATCCTTTTATTTCAGTGTTGAGCCCTTCGTTACCTTAGCATCAGAGTATTGTGTAGGTTCTCGCTTTAGCTCTCTAGTCTTACCATAGCCATGACTGCTACTTCAGGGTCTGCCCGGCAGAGAGGGGAGAGTTTCGCTCCCAGCACTCAGGATCCACGGGATTTACCTTGAACACTATGTTTTCGATAAGAGAGGAGCACCTTGAGTTGGTAAGGAGAGACTGCGGATGGGGCGAGGGGGTAGCGTTACAGGTTCTTCCCCTGGACGAGGCTATCACTGACCTTGCCGATGGATTCCTGAATGTGTACTTGTACCCTTTTGCTCCGGGCCCCTTCGATAGGGTCGTGCTCGATTTCTATTTAAAGTATCGAGTTACTTTAGCGCAGATACATCCATCGTCTTGGCGAATAGTGCTGATGATGAGGTTCTTTGCGGAGAAGGCATGGCTTGAATTCATGCTTAGTCATCTTGTTAGGCTGTACCGTCCATTTTATCATCGTGGTCTACTAACCTTGCGGTGTCGTTCATCTATGCCCTTCATTGTTGTCGATGAGGAAGATGGAGATCAAGAGTGGATTAGTCGGTTTGTCCGGGTCTGGGTGGCTGACGTTATTCCCATGGAATTTATGCCATTCCCCGAGGAATGCAATTATACGCGTGAGTGGACCGTCTCGTGCTTTCTTAAGATTTGCTCATGGTGAATGCTAGTTTAGTAATCATGTTTTCCTCCTTTTCTTCAGCAATATCATTGGTGTCGGGCAAAGTCACTGATCTGCGTAGTTAGGTCCCGAAGCTGGCGACCCAGTTTTGCAGGCCTTTGAGGTTCTGGTTCTAGATAGGTGGTCCTTCAGAGCGATCGTGCTTAGACCGGGGTTGATTCTCTTAAGACCGAGGAAACTAGATCAACATAGGTATGCTTGGCCTTCAATGAAGTCCGCCAACTCCATTTTGCGGTGAGCTTTGGCACAGGCCTTCCGAATCTCGCATTTTCCCTTCCTTACCGAATTTTTATTTTGCAGTACTTTGACATGCTTAGGTATGAGCTTCTCCGTCATGGGGTTGGGCTCTAGAAGGATCTAGATGAGGGTAGGTCCCTAAGTCTCCTTTGCAAGGACAAGGATGTTGATTTGGTGCACTGGCGATACGAGGCGTACCGGAGCTTGAATTACGAGAGCTATTTGATGGAGCAGGTAACTTCCCATCCCGGGCAAGTACGTGTTTCGCTATTTAACTTCATAGGTTAACTCTTGCCTATCCAGCTACAGAAAAAGACGGAGGCCCTGGAACACCTTAGGGGTGAAGCTGACCGAATCAGGAATGATTGTGGCGAGCTAAGAGCTCGGTTATAGGTTCAAAATTCAAAGGAGAAAGGTGCCTTGGCTAAAGTTCCTGCCTTCGAGGTCCTACTCTTCTTAGCTCATGATAACACTTTAGTTTAAGCAAATATGATCACGAAGCTCAAATCCAAACTTTCGAAGGTCAGGTCTGAGATCGTTGATGGTCGGATCGAAGCAACACTGAGCCGAACTAAGGCCGATCAGGAGATGGTGATTTATTTGAAGGATGCTATCGATGCCCAAGCCGAGTTGAAGAGGGTCCTCGATCGTGAAGAGAGGATCAAAGAATATGCTCATTACAGATCCCGAATAAGGGTTCTCGAGGAGATCGATGCCAGGGGTTTTGTTCTCTCGGAAGAGTTGGTGCAAGCAACGGCGGACGAGCGTGGTGCTCGGCCATTACTGTCAGACGCCGAGGAGAGTGAAGATGAGGCTAATAGGACATAGCCCTCAATGGTGGGGCGTAGACTTTGCCATTTTGTATGTGATACCTTCATAGCGTGCTTGTGGATGGAGAATGCACTTTATCACATATGTGAATAAAAGAAAACTTGAGGCTTTATTTCTTCTGTACCCCTTTCTTCTTCGCTTCTAACCAGGTGGACTGGTTTCAGAGTTGGTGAGAATCCTTAGATTTGTGACATGGCTCTGAGGCTTATTAGGCAGGCCCGGGGACTCTTACACGTTCGGTCGATGCGACTTTTAGTGTAAGCCGGCGTTAGAGCTCTTATGCTTTTGCTCAAATGTTTTGGGTTTAGTCTCCGAGTCGGGGTTCGAATCGAGCTCATTCTACCCTTAAGATTTTGTGTTTGCATGGGCAGGTGACAATGGCTCTGTCACGGCCAAAACCGATGGGCCATGACGGGCACCCGGTACCTTACTCAATTGAGTACCAACGTAATGTATCTTTCTTATTACATCATCATATACACGTGAAATACGGGCCTAATAGGCCAACATGATCATTTATAAATTCAAAACATTGGCCGACAAGACCGTACAATCTTTCACGGACACGACATATGTCTAGAAGCCTCTAAGAGTACATACACGTCCAAATCATACTAACCAAACATGCCACTCCGAAGCAAATGGAGTGCACCAACATCTTCCACTGAGCTGATAGCCTACTTGGAGGGATATCGACCCGTCTGTCTGGACCTGCGGGCACGAAACAAAGCATCCCCAGGCAAAAGGAACGTTAGTACGAAATAATGTACCGAGTATGTAAGGCAATATACTGAAAGCTGAAACTGAACTGATAATAAAATTACTGCAAGTAGCTGGAAGTCAAAGATAATCTGAAGATTTTCTTACCTGCTGATACTGACTCAACTCTCTCAATACAGTAAGTAAAATAACTATCCGGCCCTATAAGGCTCGTTATATATATATATATATATATATATATATATATATATATATATATATATATATATATATATATATATATATAACTGCTTTACCATAATAGGCTCACTCATAAGAGCTCGGCCATACTAGGCTCTGTATCTTGACCAGCTGGGCTCGTTCATAAGCACTCGGCCACAGTATGCTCGGTATATATATAACTGCTCTGCCGTAGTACGCTTTCTCATAGGCACTCGGCCATACTAGGCTCTGTATCTCCACTAACTGGGCTCGCTCATAAGCGCTCGGCCACAGTAGGATCAGTATGTAACTTACCATCTGATCAGAGGTTGCCCAATAGGGTCTGCCCATCGATTATAGCTCGATGGTAATGAAAATAATGTAATACTTTATATATAAACTCTCTGTTCTCTTGATTGGAAGAAGGAAATATTAAATTGAATATGAGTCCCTATAAGGAGAATACTATGACTTATAAAAGTAGAAAAATATTCTTAAATTCCAGGATATGAATTTTTCTTTATGCCTCGCTATCAAATATAAAAAAATCTTTTACTTATGTTGATGCTTTATCTTAAAATTTCCTTATTTCTGTTATGTTTGTCTTAAAGGAATATATTTACTTTGTAAAAGTTTTAAATGCAATCTGCTTCCTAAAAGTTAAAGAAACTCATTTTATTTTATATATAATTTATACAAATACCTTATAGAAAAATCACGTTCACTCAAAAATGTATATAATATAACTTTTCAACTATTATAAATAATTACCTAACCATTTGATTTGAAACAAATTGTAAGGTTTCTGTTATGAATAAGCATAACAAATATTGCCAAAGTTTTCCTCATAAATATTTATTATTCCTAGAAGAACACTGGTTGAATAGGATAAGCTCATAAATCTGATTCATGCGCGATTTATTTATATGGGATCATGCCAAAATGAAAGAAGGGCTTAGCCTTAACATATCTAGAGTAGGAAAAATCCGTATAATATTTTTGGAAAAGATTGCACCGTATTCCTTTAGAACCAGATAATTTTACGTTGCTAGTTTTAACAATTTTCGTTAGAATTGTTTGGTTGAAAGCTTTGTTCGAAAAACTTGGTGTAGATCCACTTGTTATTGAATTGGACAAAATGGTTCTTGAATTGTACCTGGAGTTGTTTGGTTTATGTAGGAATTAGAATGGTAGGAAGTGCTAATGTTCTGGTTATATAAAAGTGTAGTATCCAAAATACTTTTACAAGACTTTATTTAAAAAGGTGAGAATGACGTATCTCATAGTTATTAAGTAGGTTCCACCTAACCCAAAAATCTAAGAGTCATTCTTTTAATTCTTGGCTTGCTGACACGTTTTTGGGAGGGGTTAATCTTATCCAAATATATCCCAATTAATTAGGTAATGTCTCGTTACCTGATAATTAATTAATTACCCGCAAAATTAAAAATTATTCCCACTTACTTAAAATACCATTCACTTTTCACATACGTTATACACCTTACTATTATCGCCATGTGGTACCTCGTATTGTACTAGTCCATAAATACCGAGTATTTTAGCTCGGGCCGTATTTTATCCCAGCATGCCAAACTTGGACTTGCTTCTCCTCTCACCTTCACGAATTTACTTATTACTTGTTTGAAATAGCAAAATCGTTATAATTTCCAAATAATCTTTTCCTTGGATTGATGTCAATTACCTTACGACAAATTCAACGTACAATACTACAGGGTGCAACATCGTCGTAATGTAGTACTACGGGACATGACATCTCACTTCTAGGCTCTCATTAATTTATTTATGGCGTACTTTTACGTACAAAAATATGGGGTGTAACATTATTTCCCCCTTTGGAACATTTGTCCTCGAATGTTGACTGATGCACATATCATTTTTATAGACTATGTATTCCTAATACTTTATTACTCTCCTTGTAATCCAGGCGACTGTTTTGTGAATAAATCCAAAGGCCAGGGCATTTTTCCCCTTTAGTCCTCTTTCTCACACCACGACTTTTGGTCAGAATCCTTATAGTCTCGTAACTGTTGCTACCTTCCATCATGCAACCTGTACGATTCTGACCTTATAAGTGCGCCTATGCGACTCTTCTCTCCTTTTTCCTCCAGTTTCTAGCCCATCTCTAGGCCTTACATTGTAAACACATACATAGCTTGACAAGATGTCCCTTTGGGCATCTATAGGTATATTGAAGTTCTTCGCTCGGTGCCTTGTTGAACTTACGAATATTTGTATACCTTATGTCATAGATCTGCTCATTTACCCGTATGACTTTACTACCATAATTCTTATTTTGATTTATCATTACTAAGGTATACTACCAAATTCCAGGTTACTCTCGTTGCTTATCCTATATGTATAAATCTATGTCCTTTAATGCTTCTTCATTACAGTTCATCTTAAGAATAACGACCTATTCATGTGACTTTTTCCAACCATTATCAATTCACCTTAAGGTTGATCTATCCTCTATTATTGATTATTTGATCTCTTATGTAACTCTGTTGCTAGGGCTTACGTCTCATCATGGACCATTTGAAATGATTAGACTGATCCACCTGGGGCGATACCATGCTTTTATAATCGTATCTCACAGTATCTCAATGTGATTCACCTTATGTGACTATTTTAATCCCGTCCAATTCATGAGATCCCTTTCTCTTGTTCATCAGATCATTACTCAATTGAATGCCCAAATGGCATCCTTTATTTATTACAATTACACCCTCATTCTATTACCAGGGTAGCATTCCATCTCTTCTAAATATTATTAGTCTTAGACTCCTTTGAGTTCATTCAGGCTATAGTGAGCTTTGTATAACTTAGAGAAACCATCTGCTCTTCTTGTTTTCATGGGCTTAATCCTGATAACTTATCTTTTTTTGTTACCTTCTGACTAGCCTCTTCTTATCCTTACTCCTGTCTTTTACAACCTTGTCGCTTCACCATACAATAGCTTGCGACCTAGTCATATCTATTTATATTACTTGCAACCTTTCAATTTGGTTGCATCATAGATTTTCTTATGCCATTTTGGAACTTCAAGCAAGATGTCACATCATCTCTAACTCTTCTTTATTCTCTTAGTTAGGTTTTTCAATACGCAGACCATAGGCTGGAAGATATGCTACTAACGATGCCGCTATTATTCTTGGATATTGAATCCCTATACTTAGGTTGAAGCCTTCTTCCTTATTTTCTCAGCTAGTTTTTCGTTGTAGTACTTTTTTTTTCAATCCGCTAGGCAAGCGCCTAGGGCTAGTTTTTTATTAAAAATAGAAAAGAAAATACAATAATTAGGAAATTATCATTTTCTTCCTTTAGTGAAAGGAAATAGACTTTGCACTCTAATGTAACGTATTATCAAAATTGACCATAATACTCCAATTGATATCACATTATGCCTACTAAAACTTTGTAGTTGGAAAAACAGCCCAAGTGAGTCCATGTCGACGTTGTATCTCCAGTCCAAAGCGTCCCAGTTCTAGAGTTAAATTTGATTTGCGTGAATAGAACCTTTTCAGCAACCTCACGTCGATTCCATAAATTTGGTATCTCGGTACTGTAGCATACGGTACTGTAGAATACAATACTGTAGCATACGACATTGTAGCATACGTTACTGTAGCATATTGTTACTGTAGCAAGCCGATTTCCACACTTGATCATGTGATGTCCCCTTGAGATTCCCCCACTATTGAGGGGAACAAGGTCCTTGGCATTTGCACCCAATGTAATGCACATGCCTACAATGTGCTTGTCTATATTATCAACTTCATTGTTTGGTATTTGGACCCATGCTTCACATATTTTTGCTCCTTTTGATACATGAGTTTGTATTTCCAGAAAATAACCAACATCATGCTAATGTCTTCCCCATGAACAATTCATTGTCCATCTTTCGTTACACTGCCAGCGAGCAAATGCATGTCCCGTTTTTTTTTTGTTTTTTTTTGTTTTTTTTTTGTTGTCGAATACCCATGCGCATGCTTTCTTTCCCCTGTGTATGCCAGTGTGCAAATCCTTTTGAAAACAGGCGTGCATCCCTATTGGAATTTAAACTGTCCTCCTAATTGTTGTAGGTCGTCGACCGAGTAATCTCCAAGACCCAAACATCTTGAAGCATTCATTCATATAGTAATGCTAGAAGCATGCGTGTATTTCATGTCTCTTATTACATCCAGTTTTGTTATCCCAATGTGCATGCCTTCATATTCTCTTAAGCTGCTGGACGCGTGCTTACAAAAAAACTCGAATTTTTCTTCCAACGATGACTCCTCAATCCCATGCATTTGTTCCAGGCGTGCCTGCCTTTGTCGCTCCTTTTGTCTTGATGGAAAATAAGACATTCCCAAGTCATTGCCTATTGGATTTCTGAAATCATAGGATAATATACTCGTAATGGCACCTGCATGAGAGAAAAGATAGTTAGAAATACCAACCATTATATCCTCCTCCCTTAGGATTTGAATATATTGGTCGATCAAGTTGACATGGCTCCTGCTCTTCCTTTTATCTTTGCTTCTTATCTCCTGTCCACCTTCACCCTTAGACTTGGACATTGCAGCTTATCTTCATTAACTAACCTCTTTCCATGTGCATCTAGATGCCAGAATTGTTGGCATTCTATTTCTCCATGATCTAAAGCATAATTAGACAAGTGATCTGCCAGCTTGTTGCCCTCCCTATGAATATGAGTAACTGTGTAATTGCCCCAATTCATTAGTTGCATCATTTCCTCTACCTGCTCAGATATGATCCATGGTGGTTTCCAGATCCCATCCATTATCTTTTTTAATAACATTGAGTCAGTTTGAAGCCATACATGAGAGTATTGATGAAATCTGCAGAACCTTAGTGCTTCTACCATGGCCTTCGCTTCAGCTACTGTGTTTGTTGTCTCCTCAATCTCCTTCCCTACTGACTTGACTATGTCACCATTTTCATTTCTTATACAAAAACCTATTGAGCTCCTACCTGGATTTCCCCTTGATGCACCATCCGTATTAATTTTTTGCCATCCTGCACTTGGAAATTCCCACATGACTTTGGTAACCTTAAGTTTAGGAGTGAAATTTTCCATCATAGCTAATAGATCTTGCCATTTGTGAGGTACCATGTCCATCCCAGACTTTCTCACTTTCACTAATGCCTGGAGATTTGATGAAACTTGATAAATCACCCTGCTAGTTGTCACAGCATTACCATACTTCATACTATTTCTTCTTTTCAAGAGTTCCCAGACTACACATGAGGGGAGTTCTTGCATTACTGGTTTAAGCCTTAAGCACAGATTTGCAGTCCAACATTTTGTGATTGCTTGGTGCAATGTTAATCCCTCCACAGCTATTCCTGCCCTCGATAGAAAATACTTCCAAGTTATCCTTGCAGTTTCTGATCTAAAAAACAAGTGCTGAAGAGATTCCTTGTCAGGCTGTACACAACACCAACATTTTGATGGCATGCAGTAGCCTACCCTTTTCAAGAAATCATCTAAAGGTAGCTTTGCTTTCCACACTTTCCACATGAAAAATGCTATTTTAAAAGGCAGTCCCTTTACCCAAATCATCCTATAAGCTGTTCTTGGTTCGTCTCTTCTTCTCGTATACTCCCATGCTGACTTAACACTGAAATATCCTCTTGTTTCCAGCATCCAACAAGGCATGTCAAGAACCTGTTGAGGTGAAGGTGGTTTGATTTTCTCCAGAATGTGTATTGCTAAGTCTTCAGGAAGCATTTCAAATAACCTGTCCACATCCCACTCACCATCTAAGGTAACATCATGTACATTATGTACAGTTTCATCAATGGCAAAGTCCTGAGGAACTAAAAAATATAGTGCCCCAAGACCTGTCCAGTTTTCAAACCAAAATAGTGAGGATCCCCTTTTTGTTTGCCAAACGATTTGATGTTCAATCAGATCTCTGCATTCCAACATTTTTCTCCAAATGTGAGACCCCCTTTTCCATGGAACAATTACATAATTCAATTTTTTACAGTATTTCTGACATACGAAAGAGCTCCATAGGCTTGGTTTTGTTCTGAAATTCCACCACAACTTGCTGAATAATGCCTTTGCTACATCATGCAGTGACCTGAAACCTATTCCTCCTTCCTCACTGGCATGCATAAGGTATTCCATGAAGCCCAATGCCTACTAGTTGCTCCTACAGAGCTGCTCCAGAAAAACTGAGCAAACAATTTGTGCAACCTATTTATCACATAATTTGGAGGGTTTACAACTGATAATAGATGCATAGGCATGCTTTGCAGTACATGGGATATGAGAATTGCCCTGCCCCCTACTAATAATAACTTACCCTGCCATGATTGCAGTTTGTCCATTACCTTAGTAATTAGGGGCGGATAGTATTCCAGCTTTCTCCTTGAATAAAATATAGGACAACCTAGATATATGATAGGAAAATCATTCCTATGAATGCCTGTGATCCTTTCCACCTTGCTGGCCACTTCCATGTCTGTTAAATGATAGGTACACAGCTGATTTGGTCTTGTTAACAAGCTGCTCAGATGCAGCTTCATATTCATTCAGCACTTGCATAATCAGCATCAGAGATTTTTCATCTGAGGATGAGAAAATAATTATGTCATATGCATACGCCAAATGATTGATCTTTGAACTCCACTTTGGCATCCCAAATCCACAAAAATACAGGTTAGTATGTAGTGCATTGAGACCCCTAGATAATGCTTCTGCTGCCAAGATAAACAAAGTTGGAGATACAGGATCACCTTGTTTTACTCCCCTTGAGGACTTAAAGAACCCATGAGCTTGACCATTGATTAGAATAGAATACCAATTGTTTGAAACTAATCCAAAGACAATCCCTATCAACCTTTCTGTGAATCCCATCTTTCTCAGTACCTTGGTTAGGAATAGCCAAGATAATCTATCATAAGCTTTGGTCATATCTAGCTTCAGGATGACATTAGGTCCTGCCTTAGTTCTAAGCCTAATGTCAGTCACTATCTCCTAAGTTAGAAGGATGTTTTCTACAATATTCCTGCCCTTAACAAAACCTGATTGTTCCTCCGATATTAGACTTGGGAGAAATTTCACTAGCCTTTCATGTACCACCCTCGATATAACCTGAGTTAGAAGCAAATTTTTCTTTGGTAGCAGAACTAGGTTGGTGTGTGTTACATACTTGGGTAGCTCATGACCATTGAAAAAAGCCCTCACCATGTCATACAGGTCATCCCCTATTATGTCCCAACAAGAATGATAGAATTTGCCCGTCATACCATTTGGCCCCCAGCACTATCACCGTTAAGTTCTAGTACTGCCACTTTAACCTCCTCTTTTGTTGGCTGCTTAATCAATTCTGCATTTTACTCAGTGTTAATCAGATTAGGAATATGCTCTACAATATCAAATGATGAAAGAGTAGCTACTTCTGTGAACTATTCCTTGTAGAATTTGATAGCCTCTTCTGCAATTTTTTGTTTCACTCTCGTAATGCAGTGAGATTATTACGAACCTTTTGATGTCCTTCCTTACCTATAATCGTTTGTAGTTGGTTACCTCCATGCCTTTGTTCTTGTAGGGTTGCTTCTGACCGGATATTTTGACTGCCTTCCCAGTGGTACTTTCTTTTATCCCCGTAACACTCATACGGTACATTTAACTATCCCTACTCCTATTTGAATATATCGCAAATGTTATAATGACATTACTACGAGGCTGAATATCCATGTTGGGGTTTACTGCATTTATCTTGCATGATCTGATGATTTGTCCGTAACTTCTTGTCGAGTCATGACTTGGCTCTTCTTAAATAAACTACTAACTATTCATTGGTCCATTCTCATATCTATATTCTATGTAATTTCTCTTGGGTTATTTCCTTATCTTAAATTACCTCACATACAGGCTCCTTATCTATCAATAACATCCCGGGCTTTCCTTACTTCATTTTTTTTTAAAACATGCTTACATAACGTTCAGGAATCATAGCATATCTGCAACAGTTGGATAGTGAAATCTCATCCCTTTCTCATATTTTATCACATTCTTCCTTTATCATTCCATATTCCCCCTTTTACGGGAGTACTAAGGCTCGGAGCTATTACGACCTGCATATAGATATCTTTCCTCTCCATCTTTGGTATCCTTTCACATCATCAATGACCCTTACTCGCCTTGTGATAATCCTTCTGTACCAAGGATAACAAAATTCCTTACTCATGATGGTGACACTTAGTGTGACTAGCACATAAAGTCCCTTAAGCTTGACTTTTCTCATATTGCTTGCTTTAGGGAAGCGTCTCCCTGAATAACCATTCTCTGAATTCATCATGGATCTTCTTCTGTTGTCCATTCTATTATTGCCGGAATGATGCTGACTATTGTCAAATCAATCAGTTCCTAGTTTATGTTTAGTTTATCTTGTTCACCAACCCATACTGATTTCTTTTACTCTAGGGTCAAACTTTTCCTTCTATTAACCATGTAAGAGTTGCGAACTTATTTCTCAAAATGAGGATGTGACTGTATGGCCTATACTCTTTTATTGTCTTAAGGCCTGTCACCTCTCGTCTCTTCATTCACTTGACTAGACTGTGTAATACTGTCATTTCTTCTTCTTCTTCTATTTCTCCGACTGTCTTTATCCATGTATCATACCTTATTCATAATGCTTCCTTATCTCTCTTCTCATTACTCTGCTAATATTTTTGCATATCCCCTGTCACACCTCCTTTTTGTGCGCCCCGCCCCAAAGGGTAAAAATGCGCGAGGGGAGTTTTTCCAATTTAAGTGACAATATTCGAAATGAGATTATTTATTTAATTCAGAGTCGCCACTTGGGAAAGGTTTGGCTTTTGGTGTCCCAAGTCACCGGTTTGTCTTGAATCCCAAATCGAGGAAATTTTTGACTTTTCCAAATGAAGTCTGTGAACCAGAAATTCTAAGTAAGGAATTCTGTTGACCCGAGGGAAGGTGTTAGGCACCCTCGGATCCCGTGGTTCTAGCACGGTCGCTTAAATTGTTATAATGGCGAAATATCTGATTAAATACATGTTGTGACTTATGTGCTTTTATTAAGTTTAAAACCGCTTTTATTATTATTATAGAATTGCAACGTCGTGAAAATGCATCTCGAACCACGTCACAATCAATGCACCCGTGGTCGTCGACACATTTCGACTCCGTTGATATTTGGATTTGGGTCACATCAATGCGCACCCGTGTTTAAGAAGGTTAAATTATTAAAAGGTGCGCCTAAATCAACTAGCGTATTGTTATTTTGGGAAGGCCGTAAAATATGCTAAATGGCCTGTCCCGAATTCTAAGTATTTTAATATATACATTTAGAGGACCCCACAGCTTGTGCATTTTTGTTTGTCGAGGCTCGTCTCAATTTTATTTAAGAGGATAAACCTATAGTGACTACATTTCTATTGTGTTTGTCTCTAATAAAATGAAAGAAAGAGGATTGCGTGCTAATTACATGCTTGACCAACTTCGGATTCTTATTTGATTATCTGATTAGTTGTTTATGAGGCGTGAATTGTTTTGTGCCTTATTTCATGGATGAACATGTTGTTAAATTGTCAGGGGAAATTAATATACAAGATCAATAGAACTGCTAAAAGCTTATGATAAATGTTCTTCAGATCCGAGTTTGAAACTCGCTTATTTAAACCAGGTCAGTGGAATTAACTTATCGGAAACTATTACTAATAGAGTTTGAACAAGATCATGTGAACTGCCTAAAAAGATCCAATAAAACTACATCATATCCGGCAAGATTAAGGCATTCTGTTCTATACATGCAGAATATTAGTCGAAAGGTTATCTAATTATCTGTGTGCCAAAACACTCATACATTCCTTATCAGACAACCCACTAAACAACTGAAATCACAATTTAAGACGAACTAAGCTGCAATTAAGTACAAGGCTACCTAATGTGTTTCTTTATTGAATTACAAACTAAACAAGTTACACAAATCTAATAACATTCGTAAAAAAACTGTAACTGCAGCAAACGAATGATTAAACTCCCGCATATCTTTTATTTCATGCTTTCATTGTTACATCAGATGCAAAGTTCTAGTATGTACCTGGATGTTGGATACAACAAAAGAAGCAAGGGGTCAGTAGAGCAATAGAAGCAATACCAAACAGCAGCAGTGACAGCAGGTAACAAATAGAACAAAATCCCAGTGCAAGAGGCAACTAGAGCTGATGGATAAATGGCAGAATGACAGCAATGACCAGTAGTATAGAAATAGAAATCCAGATGATCCAATTCCAAGAGAATCAACCAATGCAAACCAACCAATAAACTTAGCTGATACTTGAAAGAAATTAGAACTGACTGAATAGGTTGAACAAACTGAGAATCGAACAAACAGCAGGAAGAAAACAGTTTCTGATTTCTGTATGTTTTTCTCCCTCGTATGTGTGTCTGTATAAGCACCTCTATTTTTCTCTCACTATCTCTTTTCTTTTGAAAATCCAGTGCCAATTTTCAGTTTTGAAATCTACTTGAGTTATCAAGAAGAATTCTCTTTCAGTTTTCTGTTTTTTTAGAACTCTTATTATCAATGTTCAGTCTGAGTTCCCTATGTGTATCTGTGTCTCCCTTCTCTATGTTTTCTTCCCCACTCTTATAATCCTAAAACTCAACACCTTAACAGCCTGTTCATCAATCAGAAAACTCCTCCCATGTGCTGTCTTCTTTTCAGTTTCCACTTACTATTTAAATAAAAAACACCCCCATGATATTCCCTGGCAGACTTACCTTTTAAGTAAGGTTTATTATTTCTGAACTAAAGCGGAATATGGGCAGCAGAATATAATCTGACAGCATATGCTGTCAAACTATTTTAAACTTAACAGAGGCCTTTATGCACATGTTGTGCACAAGTGCACATGTCCTCCAATTCTGACTGCAACTAAACAAAACCAAACCTTTTATATTTCTGATTCAAATACATCAATTATAAGTAGCTATAGTTGATTCTCAATTAGATTCAAACAATGTTTAGCAAGACAAATCAAACTGTTACCATTCAAACAGCTAAAACTATTCGACGACATGTATCGAATCGACTATACTAATTACAACATATACAATCAAATCCAAGGATTAGAATCGAACAGTATTGCACCAAGGGTTCAGATTGCACTGTCAACACAGAGGTTAACTTGGATATTGATTACTCAAACAATTTCAATTCAGTCGATTATTCAGTTTACATACACACCCATTATTGGTGAATGAGGAAACATTTGACCAAATACAGAGGTCCAGGCAAGGTGTGCAAAACAGTTGGTAAAATTCAAAACACAAATTAAACAAGACGTTTGGCCATACGAACAGACCTTTAACAAACACACGAACTGAAATAAAGAAGAGAAAACAAACTTACCTTAAAATCTTTGAAAGAAAAATCAGAAAAATCAGCTTGTGTTTGAACAGACCCTTCTTAAGGTTGAACGGACTTTAATCGAAGTGTTTCTCAAATGAGAAATACTTCAATTAAGGTCCATTAGACCCTAATCTCTTGGCTTAAATAGACACGGACCAGGCTTGGGGTTTCTAGGGTTCGTAGACGGTAGATTTGGGACTTGGGCTTCCATGGTTAGATTCGGACCAAACCAAGCATGGTTTGGTCACGAGGTGGGTCCGGGGACTATCTGGTGTGAAACTGGGGTCAATTGGTGTAAGTCAGGTTCCGACTCGAATCTTCAAATGAAGATTCGAGAAGGTGGGAGGGGATTCGAGCTAACTGGCTGGTGGATTTGGGTTCAGGATGGTGAGGAGCGTCTATGGTGTTAAGGTGAGGGCCACCAGCGTTCATGCTGCCGGTGATTAATGGTGAGGGAAAAAGGGGGTGGCTAGGGTTCAAAGGGGTGGTCTGTGAAGACGAAGAAAGGTAGGGGGTGTTTGGATGGGGCGTAGGGTATGGTTATAGGCTTATATAGTTAGTGAGGGGTCGATACCTGGCCGTTGGATGGGGTGAGATGAAGGGTCAGGATCTTTTGGCTGGTAGGGAACGGTGTCGTTTCATCCTAAAGGGGTTTGGGTCGGTCCGGGTGGAATGGGTCGGGTTCATCAGTGGGTATGGGGAATGTGATCTTGGTCGTTGATCAATCTGAGATCAACGGCCTAGATCAGACTCGATCACTACGACGTCGTTTGGACGCTCTGGACGTCAGCTGGTGTGGACCGGGTACACATGGGGTTTTGGGTTTGATTTTGGGCCTCGAATTAAAACGAAAAGAGGCCCAAACTGATTTCAACCCAATTCTGCACTCTCTTTTTATTATATTTTTTATTTTAAAACAAAACCTAAGTAAATCAAATTAAAATTCATTAATTAAATACTTAATACAATTATTTGCACACATATATTAAAATATTTAAAGCAAGTAAAATTAAACAAAACAAACAATCACGGACAAAGATGCATATTTATGATTTTTCTATTTAATAACCGGATTACGGTTCAAACTGCACATGACACACACATTTTTTGTATTTTTTTTAATAATAATAAAAAAATGGACAAAAATCATAGATAATTAATAAAATGCCACGTGAAAAATCCAAAAATTGTACAGCAAGGCCGATCGCTATTACTTTTTGTTTCTTTTGGAGTGATTGTCGTGTAAAACAAAAATCACGTGCTCACAGCTGCCCCTCTTTGTTCGGAAACACGAAGGGTTTTCGTGCAAAGATAAAGTGAGCGGATATGAGCGATTTTTGCCTATGGACTACTCCGTGTGAAGCATGTTTTGAAAGATCTGACCGAATCTTTGCTTCGAAGATTTCCTACATATCCTGGGCTAAACAGGAATCAGGTCAATGTAGTTCGGGAAATTCTTGATAGCTGGGACTACCATGGGATTGCAATGGTTGTTGTTACTGCTGTTGCTGTTGTCACCGTTGCTTTACTGACCGCCTTATTACAACCAAAGAAAGATTGAAACTGAACTAAATACTTATATGCATGTCAACTTCTAGTTACAAGATCCCTATCTATGATTCTTTTGCGACTTGATCTTGGGTCTTAGCTGATTTTGCTTGGAGACTCCGATCCAAATCTTGATGCTTGCGAGTTGTAGGTGCTTGTTTAATCTCTGGGATACTGAGTGAGACGCGACTGGCATAGTTTGGGACCTTAATCAAATCTTGGAGCGATCCGCCTTCCATTTTCTCCGGTATCTCGGGACATCTTCTTTTTGTCTTTTTCTTCTTTGATTCTGAGTTGAGACTCATCCCGTGGGTCGTTTCGATCTGTGTGTCTCGAGGTTGGATCTGCGGGGAAAAACAAACGAATGAAATTTTTTGCCCCAGTTTCACTAGGAAAGTTTCGTGAATTATTCGCCAGGAAGTTCATAAAATTGGTGAAAGAGGATATGAATGCTCAGTTCAGGGTTGGAGCCCTAATACCGACTAGCTGGGGAGAAGTTCAGTTTAGTGTTGAAACTTTAATGATGACCAACTGGGAAAAGTTCAGTTTAGGGTTGTGGCCCTAATGCTGACTAAAAGAAAAGTTCAGTTTAGGATTTTAAAACCCAAATGCTGATTGATAGAAAAAGTCCAGTTTAGGGTTTAAAACCCTAATGCTGACTAAAGGAAAAAGTTCAGTTTAGGGTTTAAAACCCTAATGCTGACTGAATGGAAAAGTTCAGTTTAGGGTTTAAAACCCTAATGCTGACTAAATGAAAAGTTCAGTTTAGGGTTTAAAACCCTAATGCTGATTGAAGGAAAAGTTCAGTTTAGGGTTTTAAAACCCTAATGCTGATTAACAGAAAAAGTTCAGTTTAGGGTTTAAAACCATAATGCTGAATAAAGGAAAAAGTTCAGTTTATGGTTTAAAACCCTAATGCTGACTGGCTGGAAAAGTTCAGTTTAGGGTTTAAAACCCTAATGCTGACTGAATGGAAAAGTTCAGTTTAGGCTTTAGAACCCTAATGCTGACTGAATGGAAAAGTTCAGTTTAGGGTTTAGAACCCTAATGCTGACTAAATGGAAAAGTTCAGTTTGGGGTTTAAAACCCTAATGCTGACTAAATGAAAAGTTCAGTTTAGGGTTTAAAACCCTAATGCTGATTAACAGAAAAAGTTCAGTTTAGGGTTTAAAACCCTAATGCTGACTAAAGGAAAAAGTTCAGTTTAGGGTTTAAAACCCTAATGCTGACTGGCTGGAAAAGTTCAGTTTAGGGTTTAAAACCCTAATGCTGACTGAATGGAAAAGTTCAGTTTAGAATTTAAAACCCTAATGCTGACTAAATGAAAAGTTCATTTTAGGGTTTAAAACCTTAATGCTGATTGAAGGAAAAAGTCAGTTTAGGGTTTAAAACCCTAATGCTGATTAACAGAAAAAGTTCAGTTTAGGGTTTAAAACCCTAATGCTGATTGAAGGAAAGAGTTCAGTTTAGGGTTTAAAACCCTAATACTGACTAAACGGGAAAAGTTCAGTTTAGGGTTTAAAACCCTAATGCTGATTAAAGGAAAGAGTTCAGTTTAGGGTTTAAAACCCTAATACTGACTAAACGGGAAAAGTTCAGTTTAGGGTTTAAAGCCCTAATGCTGGCTAAATGGAGAAATTCAGTTTAGGGTTTAAAACCCTAATGCTGACTGAAAGGGAAGAGTTCAGTTTAGGGTTTAAAACCCTAATGCTGATTAAAGGAAAAGTTCAGTTTAGGGTTTAAAACCCTAATGCTGATTAAATGGGAAAAGTTCAGTTTAGGGTTTAAGACCCTAATGCTGACTAAAGGAAAAAGTTCAGTTTAGGGTTTAAAACTCTAATGCTGACTGGTTGGAAAAGTTCAGTTTAGGGTTTAAAACCCTAATGCTGACTGAATGGAAAAGTTCAGTTTAGGGTTTAAAACCCTAATGCTGACTAAATGAAAATTTCAGTTTAGGGTTTAAACCCCTAATGCTGATTGAATGAAAAGTTCAGTTTAGGTTTTAAAACCCTAATGCTGATTAACAGAAAAAGTTCAGTTTAGGGTTTAAAACCATAATGCTGAATAAAGGAAAAAGTTTAGTTTATGGTTTAAAACCCTAATGCTGACTGGCTGGAAAAGTTCAGTTTAGGGTTTAAAACCCTAATGCTGACTGAATGGAAAAGTTCAGATTAGGGTTTAGAACCCTAATGTTGACTAAATGGAAAAGTTCAGTTTGGGGTTTAAAACCCTAATGCTGACTAAATGAAAAGTTCAGTTTAGGGTTTAAAACCCTAATGCGCATTGAATGAAAAGTTTAGTTTAGTGTTTAAAACCCTAATGATGATTAATAGAAAAAGTTCAGTTTAAGGTTTAAAACCCTAATGCTGACTAAAGGAAAAAGTTCAGTTTAGGGTTTAAAACCCTAATGCTGACTGGCTGGAAAAGTTCAGTTTAGGGTTTAAAACCCTAATGCTGACTGAATGGAAAAGTTCAGTTTAGAATTTAAAACCCTAATGATGACTAAATTAAAATTTCATTTTAGGGTTTAAAACCTTAATGCTGATTGAAGGAAAAAGTCAGTTTAGGGTTTAAAACCCTAATGCTGATTAATAGAAAAAGTTCAGTTTAGGGTTTAAAACCCTAATGCTGATTGAAGGAAAGAGTTCAGTTTAGGGTTTAAAACCCTAATACTGACTAAACGGGAAAAGTTCAGTTTAGGGTTTAAAACCCTAATGCTGATTAAAGGAAAGAGTTCAGTTTAGGGTTTAAAACCCTAATACTGACTAAACAGGAAAAGTTCAGTTTAGGGTTTAAAACCCTAATGCTGGCTAAATGGAGAAATTCAGTTTAGGGTTTAAAACCCTAATGCTGACTGAAAGGGAAGAGTTCAGTTTAGGGTTTAAAACCCTAATGATGATTAAAGGAAAAGTTCAGTTTAGGGTTTAAAACCCTAATGCTGATTAAATGGGAAAAGTTCAGTTTAGGGTTTAAGACCCTAATGCTGACTAAATGGAAAAATTCAGTTTAGGGTTTAAAACCCTAATGCTGACTGAAAGGGAAGAAGTTCAGTTTAGGGTTTAAAACCTAATGCTGACTGCATGGAAAAGCTCAGTTTAGGGTTTAAAACCCTAATGCTGACTAAAGGAAAAAGTTCAGTTTAGGGTTTAAAACCCTAATGCTGACTAAAGGAAAAAGTTCAGTTTAGGGTTTAAAAACCCTAATGCTGACTGGCTGGAAAAGTTCAGTTTAGGGTTTAAAACCCTAATGCTGACTGAATGGAAAAGTTCAGTTTAGGGTTTAAAACCCTAATGCTGACTAAATGAAAAGTTCAGTTTCGGGTTTAAAACCCTAATGCTGATTGAAGGAAAAGTTCAGTTTAGGGTTTAAAACCCTAATGCTGATTAACAGAAAAAGTTCAGTTTAGGGTTTAAAACCATAATGCTGACTAAAGAAAAAAGTTCAGTTTATGGTTTAAAACCCTAATGCTGACTGGCTGGAAAAGTTCAGTTTAGGGTTTAAAACCCTAATGCTGACTGAATGGAAAAGTTCAGTTTAGGGTTTAGAACCCTAATGCTGACTAAATGGAAAAGTTCAGTTTGGGGTTTAAAACCCTAATGCTGACTAAATGAAAAGTTCAGTTTAGGGTTTAAAACCCTAATGCGGATTGAATGAAAAGTTCAGTTTAGGGTTTAAAACCCTAATGCTGATTAACAGAAAAAGTTCAGTTTAGGGTTTAAAACCCTAAAGCTGACTAAAGGAAAAAGTTCAATTTAGGGTTTAAAACCCTAATGCTGACTGGCTGGAAAAGTTCAGTTTAGGGTTTAAAACCCTAATGCTGACTAAATGGAAAAGTTCAGTTTAGAATTTAAAACCCTAATGCTGATTAAAGGAAAGACTTCAGTTTAGGGTTTAAAACCCTAATACTGACTAAACGGGAAAAGTTCAGTTTAGGGTTTAAAGCCCTAATGCTGGCTAAATGGAGAAATTCAGTTTAGGGTTTAAAACCCTAATGCTGACTGAAAGGGAAGAGTTCAGTTTAGGGTTTAAAACCCTAATGCTGATTAAAGGAAAAGTTCAGTTTAGGGTTTAAAACCCTAATGCTGATTAAATGGGAAAAGTTCAGTTTAGGGTTTAAGACCCTAATGCTGACTAAAAGAAAAAGTTCAGTTTAGGGTTTAAAAGCCTAATGCTGACTGGCTGGAAAAGTTCAGTTTAGGGTTTAAAACCCTAATGCTGACTGAATGGAAAAGTTCAGTTTAGGGTTTAAAACCCTAATGCTGACTAAATGAAAATTTCAGTTTAGGGTTTAAAACCCTAATGCTGATTGAATGAAAAGTTCAGTTTAGGTTTTAAAACCCTAATGCTGATTAACAGAAAAAGTTCAGTTTAGGGTTTAAAATCATAATGCTGAATAAAGGAAAAAGTTTAGTTTATGGTTTAAAACCCTAATGCTGACTGGCTGGAAAAGTTCAGTTTAGGGTTTAAAACCCTAATGCTGACTGAATGGAAAAGTTCAGTTTAGGGTTTAGAACCCTAATGCTGACTAAATGGAAAAGTTCAGTTTGGGGTTTAAAACCCTAATGCTGACTAAATGAAAAGTTCAGTTTAGGGTTTAAAACCCTAATGCGGATTGAATGAAAAGTTCAGTTTAGTGTTTAAAACCCTAATGATGATTAACAGAAAAAGTTCAGTTTAGGGTTTAAAACCCTAATGCTGACTAAAGGAAAAAGTTCAGTTTAGGGTTTAAAACCCTAATGCTGACTGGCTGGAAAAGTTCAGTTTAGGGTTTAAAACCCTAATGCTGACTGAATGGAAAAGTTCAGTTTAGAATTTAAAACCCTAATGCTGACTAAATGAAAAGTTTCATTTTAGGGTTTAAAACCTTAATGCTGATTGAAGGAAAAAGTCAGTTTAGGGTTTAAAACCCTAATGCTGATTAATAGAAAAAGTTCAGTTTAGGGTTTAAAACCCTAATGCTGATTGAAGGAAAGAGTTCAGTTTAGGGTTTAAAACCCTAATACTGACTAAACGGGAAAAGTTCAATTTAGGGTTTAAAACCCTAATGCTGATTAAAGGAAAGAGTTCAGTTTAGGGTTTAAAACCCTAATACTGACTAAACGGGAAAAGTTCAGTTTAGGGTTTAAAACCCTAATGCTGGCTAAATGGAGAAATTTAGTTTAGGGTTTAAAACCCTAATGCTGACTGAAAGGGAAGAGTTCAGTTTAGGGTTTAAAACCCTAATGATGATTAAAGGAAAAGTTCAGTTTAGGGTTTAAAACCCTAATGCTGATTAAATGGGAAAAGTTCAGTTTAGGGTTTAAGACCCTAATGCTGACTAAATGGAAAAATTCAGTTTAGGGTTTAAAACCCTAATGCTGACTGAAAGGGAAGAAGTTCAGTTTAGGGTTTAAAACCTAATGCTGACTGCATGGAAAAGCTCAGTTTAGGGTTTAAAACCCTAATGCTGACTAAAGGAAAAAGTTCAGTTTAGGGTTTAAAACCCTAATGCTGACTAAAGGAAAAAGTTCAGTTTAGGGTTTAAAAACCCTAATGCTGACTGGCTGGAAAAGTTCAGTTTAGGGTTTAAAACCCTAATGCTGACTGAATGGAAAAGTTCAGTTTAGGGTTTAAAACCCTAATGCTGACTAAATGAAAAGTTCAGTTTCGGGTTTAAAACCCTAATGCTGATTGAAGGAAAAGTTCAGTTTAGGGTTTAAAACCCTAATGCTGATTAACAGAAAAAGTTCAGTTTAGGGTTTAAAACCATAATGCTGACTAAAGAAAAAAGTTCAGTTTATGGTTTAAAACCCTAATGCTGACTGGCTGGAAAAGTTCAGTTTAGGGTTTAAAACCCTAATGCTGACTGAATGGAAAAGTTCAGTTTAGGGTTTAGAACCCTAATGCTGACTAAATGGAAAAGTTCAGTTTGGGGTTTAAAACCCTAATGCTGACTAAATGAAAAGTTCAGTTTAGGGTTTAAAACCCTAATGCGGATTGAATGAAAAGTTCAGTTTAGGGTTTAAAACCCTAATGCTGATTAACAGAAAAAGTTCAGTTTAGGGTTTAAAACCCTAATGCTGACTAAAGGAAAAAGTTTAATTTAGGGTTTAAAACCCTAATGCTGACTGGCTGGAAAAGTTCAGTTTAGGGTTTAAAACCCTAATGCTGACTAAATGGAAAAGTTCAGTTTAGAATTTAAAACCCTAATGCTGACTAAATGAAAAGTTCATTTTAGAGTTTAAAACCTTAATGCTGATTGAAGGAAAAAGTCAGTTTAGGGTTTAAAACCCTAATGCTGATTAATAGAAAAAGTTCAGTTTAGGGTTTAAAACCCTAATGCTGATTGAAGGAAAGAGTTCAGTTTAGGGTTTAAAACCCTAATACTGACTAAACGGGAAAAGTTCAATTTAGGGTTTAAAACCCTAATGCTGATTAAAGGAAAGAGTTCAGTTTAGGGTTTAAAACCCTAATACTGACTAAACGGGAAAAGTTCAGTTTAGGGTTTAAAACCCTAATGCTGGCTAAATGGAGAAATTTAGTTTAGGGTTTAAAACCCTAATGCTGACTGAAAGGGAAGAGTTCAGTTTAGGGTTTAAAACCCTAATGATGATTAAAGGAAAAGTTCAGTTTAGGGTTTAAAACCCTAATGCTGATTAAATGGGAAAAGTTCAGTTTAGGGTTTAAGACCCTAATGCTGACTAAATGGAAAAATTCAGTTTAGGGTTTAAAACCCTAATGCTGACTGAAAGGGAAGAAGTTCAGTTTAGGGTTTAAAACCTAATGCTGACTGCATGGAAAAGCTCAGTTTAGGGTTTAAAACCCTAATGCTGACTAAAGGAAAAAGTTCAGTTTAGGGTTTAAAACCCTAATGCTGACTAAAGGAAAAAGTTCAGTTTAGGGTTTAAAAACCCTAATGCTGACTGGCTGGAAAAGTTCAGTTTAGGGTTTAAAACCCTAATGCTGACTGAATGGAAAAGTTCAGTTTAGGGTTTAAAACCCTAATGCTGACTAAATGAAAAGTTCAGTTTCGGGTTTAAAACCCTAATGCTGATTGAAGGAAAAGTTCAGTTTAGGGTTTAAAACCCTAATGCTGATTAACAGAAAAAGTTCAGTTTAGGGTTTAAAACCATAATGCTGACTAAAGAAAAAAGTTCAGTTTATGGTTTAAAACCCTAATGCTGACTGGCTGGAAAAGTTCAGTTTAGGGTTTAAAACCCTAATGCTGACTGAATGGAAAAGTTCAGTTTAGGGTTTAGAACCCTAATGCTGACTAAATGGAAAAGTTCAGTTTGGGGTTTAAAACCCTAATGCTGACTAAATGAAAAGTTCAGTTTAGGGTTTAAAACCCTAATGCGGATTGAATGAAAAGTTCAGTTTAGGGTTTAAAACCCTAATGCTGATTAACAGAAAAAGTTCAGTTTAGGGTTTAAAACCCTAATGCTGACTAAAGGAAAAAGTTTAATTTAGGGTTTAAAACCCTAATGCTGACTGGCTGGAAAAGTTCAGTTTAGGGTTTAAAACCCTAATGCTGACTAAATGGAAAAGTTCAGTTTAGAATTTAAAACCCTAATGCTGACTAAATGAAAAGTTCATTTTAGAGTTTAAAACCTTAATGCTGATTGAAGGAAAAAGTCAGTTTAGGGTTTAAAACCCTAATGCTGATTAACAGAAAAAGTTCAGTTTAGGGATTAAAACCCTAATGCTGATTGAAGGAAAGAGTTCAGTTTAGGGTTTAAAACCCTAATACTGACTAAATGGGAAAAGTTCAGTTTAGGGTTTAAAACCCTAATGTTGATTAAAGGAAAGAGTTCAGTTTAGGGTTTAAAACCCTAATACTGACTAAACGGGAAAAGTTCAGTTTAGGGTTTAAAACCCTAATGCTGGCTAAATGGAGAAATTCAGTTTAGGGTTTAAAACCCTAATGCTGACTGAATGGAAAAGTTCAGTTTAGGGTTTAGAACCCTAATGCTGACTAAATGGAAAAGTTCAGTTTGGGGTTTAAAACCCTAATGCTGACTAAATGAAAAGTTCAGTTTAGGGTTTAAAACCCTAATGCGGATTGAATGAAAAGTTCAGTTTAGTGTTTAAAACCCTAATGATGATTAACAGAAAAAGTTCAGTTTAGGGTTTAAAACCCTAATGCTGACTAAAGGAAAAAGTTCAGTTTAGAGTTTAAAACCTTAATGCTGATTGAAAGAAAAAGTCAGTTTAGGGTTTAAAACCCTAATGCTGATTAACAGAAAAAGTTCAGTTTAGGGATTAAAACCCTAATGCTGATTGAAGGAAATAGTTCAGTTTAGGGTTTAAAACCCTAATACTGACTAAACGGGAAAAGTTCAGTTTAGGGTTTAAAACCCTAATATTGATTAAAGGAAAGAGTTCAGTTTAGGGGTTAAAACCCTAATGCTGACTAAAGGAAAAAGTTCAGTTTAGGGTTTAAAAACCCTAATGCTGACTGGCTGGAAAAGTTCAGTTTAGGGTTTAAAACCCTAATGCTGACTGAATGGAAAAGTTCAGTTTAGGGTTTAAAACCCTAATGCTGACTAAATGAAAAGTTCAGTTTCGGGTTTAAAACCCTAATGCTGATTGAAGGAAAAGTTCAGTTTAGGGTTTAAAACCCTAATGCTGATTAACAGAAAAAGTTCAGTTTAGGGTTTAAAACCATAATGCTGACTAAAGAAAAAAGTTCAGTTTATGGTTTAAAACCCTAATGCTGACTGGCTGGAAAAGTTCAGTTTAGGGTTTAAAACCCTAATGCTGACTGAATGGAAAAGTTCAGTTTAGGGTTTAGAACCCTAATGCTGACTAAATGGAAAAGTTCAGTTTGGGGTTTAAAACCCTAATGCTGACTAAATGAAAAGTTCAGTTTAGGGTTTAAAACCCTAATGCGGATTGAATGAAAAGTTCAGTTTAGGGTTTAAAACCCTAATGCTGATTAACAGAAAAAGTTCAGTTTAGGGTTTAAAACCCTAATGCTGACTAAAGGAAAAAGTTTAATTTAGGGTTTAAAACCCTAATGCTGACTGGCTGGAAAAGTTCAGTTTAGGGTTTAAAACCCTAATGCTGACTAAATGGAAAAGTTCAGTTTAGAATTTAAAACCCTAATGCTGACTAAATGAAAAGTTCATTTTAGAGTTTAAAACCTTAATGCTGATTGAAGGAAAAAGTCAGTTTAGGGTTTAAAACCCTAATGCTGATTAACAGAAAAAGTTCAGTTTAGGGATTAAAACCCTAATGCTGATTGAAGGAAAGAGTTCAGTTTAGGGTTTAAAACCCTAATACTGACTAAATGGGAAAAGTTCAGTTTAGGGTTTAAAACCCTAATGTTGATTAAAGGAAAGAGTTCAGTTTAGGGTTTAAAACCCTAATACTGACTAAACGGGAAAAGTTCAGTTTAGGGTTTAAAACCCTAATGCTGGCTAAATGGAGAAATTCAGTTTAGGGTTTAAAACCCTAATGCTGACTGAATGGAAAAGTTCAGTTTAGGGTTTAGAACCCTAATGCTGACTAAATGGAAAAGTTCAGTTTGGGGTTTAAAACCCTAATGCTGACTAAATGAAAAGTTCAGTTTAGGGTTTAAAACCCTAATGCGGATTGAATGAAAAGTTCAGTTTAGTGTTTAAAACCCTAATGATGATTAACAGAAAAAGTTCAGTTTAGGGTTTAAAACCCTAATGCTGACTAAAGGAAAAAGTTCAGTTTAGAGTTTAAAACCTTAATGCTGATTGAAAGAAAAAGTCAGTTTAGGGTTTAAAACCCTAATGCTGATTAACAGAAAAAGTTCAGTTTAGGGATTAAAACCCTAATGCTGATTGAAGGAAATAGTTCAGTTTAGGGTTTAAAACCCTAATACTGACTAAACGGGAAAAGTTCAGTTTAGGGTTTAAAACCCTAATATTGATTAAAGGAAAGAGTTCAGTTTAGGGGTTAAAACCCTAATGCTGACTAAAGGAAAAAGTTCAGTTTAGGGTTTAAAAACCCTAATGCTGACTGGCTGGAAAAGTTCAGTTTAGGGTTTAAAACCCTAATGCTGACTGAATGGAAAAGTTCAGTTTAGGGTTTAAAACCCTAATGCTGACTAAATGAAAAGTTCAGTTTCGGGTTTAAAACCCTAATGCTGATTGAAGGAAAAGTTCAGTTTAGGGTTTAAAACCCTAATGCTGATTAACAGAAAAAGTTCAGTTTAGGGTTTAAAACCATAATGCTGACTAAAGAAAAAAGTTCAGTTTATGGTTTAAAACCCTAATGCTGACTGGCTGGAAAAGTTCAGTTTAGGGTTTAAAACCCTAATGCTGACTGAATGGAAAAGTTCAGTTTAGGGTTTAGAACCCTAATGCTGACTAAATGGAAAAGTTCAGTTTGGGGTTTAAAACCCTAATGCTGACTAAATGAAAAGTTCAGTTTAGGGTTTAAAACCCTAATGCGGATTGAATGAAAAGTTCAGTTTAGGGTTTAAAACCCTAATGCTGATTAACAGAAAAAGTTCAGTTTAGGGTTTAAAACCCTAATGCTGACTAAAGGAAAAAGTTTAATTTAGGGTTTAAAACCCTAATGCTGACTGGCTGGAAAAATTCAGTTTAGGGTTTAAAACCCTAATGCTGACTAAATGGAAAAGTTCAGTTTAGAATTTAAAACCCTAATGCTGACTAAATGAAAAGTTCATTTTAGAGTTTAAAACCTTAATGCTGATTGAAGGAAAAAGTCAGTTTAGGGTTTAAAACCCTAATGCTGATTAATAGAAAAAGTTCAGTTTAGGGTTTAAAACCCTAATGCTGATTGAAGGAAAGAGTTCAGTTTAGGGTTTAAAACCCTAATACTGACTAAACGGGAAAAGTTCAATTTAGGGTTTAAAACCCTAATGCTGATTAAAGGAAAGAGTTCAGTTTAGGGTTTAAAACCCTAATACTGACTAAACGGGAAAAGTTCAGTTTAGGGTTTAAAACCCTAATGCTGGCTAAATGGAGAAATTTAGTTTAGGGTTTAAAACCCTAATGCTGACTGAAAGGGAAGAGTTCAGTTTAGGGTTTAAAACCCTAATGATGATTAAAGGAAAAGTTCAGTTTAGGGTTTAAAACCCTAATGCTGATTAAATGGGAAAAGTTCAGTTTAGGGTTTAAGACCCTAATGCTGACTAAATGGAAAAATTCAGTTTAGGGTTTAAAACCCTAATGCTGACTGAAAGGGAAGAAGTTCAGTTTAGGGTTTAAAACCTAATGCTGACTGCATGGAAAAGCTCAGTTTAGGGTTTAAAACCCTAATGCTGACTAAAGGAAAAAGTTCAGTTTAGGGTTTAAAACCCTAATGCTGACTAAAGGAAAAAGTTCAGTTTAGGGTTTAAAAACCCTAATGCTGACTGGCTGGAAAAGTTCAGTTTAGGGTTTAAAACCCTAATGCTGACTGAATGGAAAAGTTCAGTTTAGGGTTTAAAACCCTAATGCTGACTAAATGAAAAGTTCAGTTTCGGGTTTAAAACCCTAATGCTGATTGAAGGAAAAGTTCAGTTTAGGGTTTAAAACCCTAATGCTGATTAACAGAAAAAGTTCAGTTTAGGGTTTAAAACCATAATGCTGACTAAAGAAAAAAGTTCAGTTTATGGTTTAAAACCCTAATGCTGACTGGCTGGAAAAGTTCAGTTTAGGGTTTAAAACCCTAATGCTGACTGAATGGAAAAGTTCAGTTTAGGGTTTAGAACCCTAATGCTGACTAAATGGAAAAGTTCAGTTTGGGGTTTAAAACCCTAATGCTGACTAAATGAAAAGTTCAGTTTAGGGTTTAAAACCCTAATGCGGATTGAATGAAAAGTTCAGTTTAGGGTTTAAAACCCTAATGCTGATTAACAGAAAAAGTTCAGTTTAGGGTTTAAAACCCTAATGCTGACTAAAGGAAAAAGTTTAATTTAGGGTTTAAAACCCTAATGCTGACTGGCTGGAAAAGTTCAGTTTAGGGTTTAAAACCCTAATGCTGACTAAATGGAAAAGTTCAGTTTAGAATTTAAAACCCTAATGCTGACTAAATGAAAAGTTCATTTTAGAGTTTAAAACCTTAATGCTGATTGAAGGAAAAAGTCAGTTTAGGGTTTAAAACCCTAATGCTGATTAACAGAAAAAGTTCAGTTTAGGGATTAAAACCCTAATGCTGATTGAAGGAAAGAGTTCAGTTTAGGGTTTAAAACCCTAATACTGACTAAACGGGAAAAGTTCAGTTTAGGGTTTAAAACCCTAATGTTGATTAAAGGAAAGAGTTCAGTTTAGGGTTTAAAACCCTAATACTGACTAAACGGGAAAAGTTCAGTTTAGGGTTTAAAACCCTAATGCTGGCTAAATGGAGAAATTCAGTTTAGGGTTTAAAACCCTAATGCTGACTGAATGGAAAAGTTCAGTTTAGGGTTTAGAACCCTAATGCTGACTAAATGGAAAAGTTCAGTTTGGGGTTTAAAACCCTAATGCTGACTAAATGAAAAGTTCAGTTTAGGGTTTAAAACCCTAATGCGGATTGAATGAAAAGTTCAGTTTAGTGTTTAAAACCCTAATGATGATTAACAGAAAAAGTTCAGTTTAGGGTTTAAAACCCTAATGCTGACTAAAGGAAAAAGTTCAGTTTAGAGTTTAAAACCTTAATGCTGATTGAAAGAAAAAGTCAGTTTAGGGTTTAAAACCCTAATGCTGATTAACAGAAAAAGTTCAGTTTAGGGATTAAAACCCTAATGCTGATTGAAGGAAATAGTTCAGTTTAGGGTTTAAAACCCTAATACTGACTAAACGGGAAAAGTTCAGTTTAGGGTTTAAAACCCTAATATTGATTAAAGGAAAGAGTTCAGTTTAGGGGTTAAAACCCTAATACTGACTAAACGGGAAAAGTTCAGTTTAGGGTTTAAAACCCTAATGCTGGCTAAATGGAAAAATTCAGTTTAGGGTTTAAAACCCTAATGCTGACTGAATGGAAAAGTTCAGTTTAGGGTTTAGAACCCTAATGTTGACTAAATGGAAAAGTTTAGTTTGGGGTTTAAAACGCTAATGCTGACTAAATGTAAAGTTCAGTTTAGGGTTTAAAACCCTAATGCGGATTGAATGAAAGAGTTCAGTTTAGGGTTTAAAACCCTAATACTGACTAAACGGGAAAAGTTCAGTTTAGGGTTTAAAACCCTAATGTTGATTAAAGGAAAGAGTTCAGTTTAGGGTTTAAAACCCTAATACTGACTAAACGGGAAAAGTTCAGTTTAGGATTTAAAACCCTAATGCTGACTGAAAGGAAAAGTTCAGTTTAGGGTTTAAAACCGTAATGCTGACTGAATGGAAAAGTTCAGTTTAGGGTTTAAAACCCTAATGCTGACTGAAAGGGAAGAAGTTTAGTTTAGGGTTTAAAACCTAATGCTGGCTGCATGGAAAAGCTCAGTTTAGGATTTAAAACCCTAATGCTGACTAAAGGAAAAAGTTCAGTTTAGGGTTTAAAACCCTAATGCTGACTAAAGGAAAAAGTTCAGTTTAGGGTTTAAAAACCCTAATGCTGACTGGCTGGAAAAGTTCAGTTTAGGGTTTAAAACCCTAATGCTGACTGAATGGAAAAGTTCAGTTTAGGGTTTAAAACCCTAATGCTGACTAAATGAAAAGTTCAGTTTCGGGTTTAAAACCCTAATGCTGATTGAAGGAAAAGTTCAGTTTAGGGTTTAAAACCCTAATGCTGATTAACAGAAAAAGTTCAGTTTAGGGTTTAAAACCATAATGCTGACTAAAGGAAAAAGTTCAGTTTATGGTTTAAAACCCTAATGCTGACTGGCTGGAAAAGTTCAGTTTAGGGTTTAAAACCCTAATGCTGACTGAATGGAAAAGTTCAGTTTAGGGTTTAGAACCCTAATGCTGACTAAATGGAAAAGTTCAGTTTGGGGTTTAAAACCCTAATGCTGACTAAATGAAAAGTTCAGTTTAGGGTTTAAAACCCTAATGCTGATTAACAGAAAAAGTTCAGTTTAGGGTTTAAAACCCTAATGATGATTAACAGAAAAAGTTCAGTTTAGGGTTTAAAACCCTAATGCTGACTAAAGGAAAAAGTTCAGTTTAGAGTTTAAAACCTTAATGCTGATTGAAGGAAAAAGTCAGTTTAGGGTTTAAAACCCTAATGCTGATTAACAGAAAAAGTTCAGTTTAGGGATTAAAACCCTAATGCTGATTTAAGGAAATAGTTCAGTTTAGGGTTTAAAACCCTAATACTGACTAAACGGGAAAAGTTCAGTTTAGGGTTTAAAACCCTAATGTTGATTAAAGGAAAGAGTTCAGTTTAGGGGTTAAAACCCTAATACTGACTAAACGGGAAAAGTTCAGTTTAGGGTTTAAAACCCTAATGCTGGCTAAATGGAAAAATTCAGTTTAGGGTTTAAAACCCTAATGCTGACTGAATGGAAAAGTTCAGTTTAGGGTTTAGAACCCTAATGTTGACTAAATGGAAAAGTTTAGTTTGGGGTTTAAAACGCTAATGCTGACTAAATGAAAAGTTCAGTTTAGGGTTTAAAACCCTAATGCGGATTGAATGAAAGAGTTCAGTTTAGGGTTTAAAACCCTAATACTGACTAAACGGGAAAAGTTCAGTTTAGGGTTTAAAACCCTAATGTTGATTAAAGGAAAGAGTTCAGTTTAGGGTTTAAAACCCTAATACTGACTAAACGTGAAAAGTTCAGTTTAGGATTTAAAACCCTAATGCTGACTGAAAGGAAAAGTTCAGTTTAGGGTTTAAAACCGTAATGCTGACTGAATGGAAAAGTTCAGTTTAGGGTTTAAAACCCTAATGCTGACTGAAAGGGAAGAAGTTCAGTTTAGGGTTTAAAACCTAATGCTGGCTGCATGGAAAAGCTCAGTTTAGGATTTAAAACCCTAATGCTGACTAAAGGAAAAAGTTCAGTTTAGGGTTTAAAACCCTAATGCTGACTAAAGGAAAAAGTTCAGTTTAGGGTTTAAAAACCCTAATGCTGACTGGCTGGAAAAGTTCAGTTTAGGGTTTAAAACCCTAATGCTGACTGAATGGAAAAGTTCAGTTTAGGGTTTAAAACCCTAATGCTGACTAAATGAAAAGTTCAGTTTCGGGTTTAAAACCCTAATGCTGATTGAAGGAAAAGTTCAGTTTAGGGTTTAAAACCCTAATGCTGATTAACAGAAAAAGTTCAGTTTAGGGTTTAAAACCATAATGCTGACTAAAGGAAAAAGTTCAGTTTATGGTTTAAAACCCTAATGCTGACTGGCTGGAAAAGTTCAGTTTAGGGTTTAAAACCCTAATGCTGACTGAATGGAAAAGTTCAGTTTAGGGTTTAGAACCCTAATGCTGACTAAATGGAAAAGTTCAGTTTGGGGTTTAAAACCCTAATGCTGACTAAATGAAAAGTTCAGTTTAGGGTTTAAAACCCTAATGCTGATTAACAGAAAAAGTTCAGTTTAGGGTTTAAAACCCTAATGCTGATTAACAGAAAAAGTTCAGTTTAGGTTTTAAAACCCTAATGCTGATTAAAGGAAAAAGTTCAGTTTAGGGTTTAAAACCCTAATGCTGACTGGCTGGAAAAGTTCAGTTTAGGGTTTAAAACCCTAATGCTGACTGAATGGAAAAGTTCAGTTTAGAATTTAAAACCCTAATGCTGACTAAATGAAAAGTTCATTTTAGGGTTTAAAACCTTAATGCTGATTGAAGGAAAAAGTCAGTTTAGGGTTTAAAACCCTAATGCTGATTAACAGAAAAAGTTCAGTTTAGGGATTAAAACCCTAATGCTGATTGAAGGAAAGAGTTCAGTTTAGGGTTTAAAACCCTACTACAGACTAAACGGGAAAAGTTCAGTTTAGGGTTTAAAACCCTAATGTTGATTAAAGGAAAGAGTTCAGTTTAGGGTTTAAAACCCTAATACTGACTAAACGGGAAAAGTTCAGTTTAGGGTTTAAAACCCTAATGCTGGCTAAATGGAGAAATTCAGTTTAGGGTTTAAAACCCTAATGCTGACTGAATGGAAAAGTTCAGTTTAGGGTTTAGAACCCTAATGCTGACTAAATGGAAAAGTTCAGTTTGGGGTTTAAAACCCTAATGCTGACTAAATGAAAAGTTCAGTTTAGGGTTTAAAACCCTAATGCGTATTGAATGAAAAGTTCAGTTTAGGGTTTAAAACCCTAATGATGATTAACAGAAAAAGTTCAGTTTAGGGTTTAAAACCCTAATGCTGACTAAAGGAAAAAGTTCAGTTTAGAGTTTAAAACCTTAATGCTGATTGAAGGAAAAAGTCAGTTTAGGGTTTAAAACCCTAATGCTGATTAACAGAAAAAGTTTAGTTTAGGGATTAAAACCCTAATGCTGATTGAAGGAAAGAGTTCAGTTTAGGGTTTAAAACCCTAATACTGACTAAACGGGAAAAGTTCAGTTTAGGGTTTAAAACCCTAATGTTGATTAAAGGAAAGAGTTCAGTTTAGGGTTTAAAACCCTAATACTGACTAAACGGGAAAAGTTCAGTTTAGGGTTTAAAACCCTAATGCTGGCTAAATGGAGAGTTCAGTTTAGGGTTTAAAACCCTAATGTTGATTAAAGGAAAGAGTTCAGTTTAGGGTTTAAAACCCTAATACTGACTAAACGGGAAAAGTTCAGTTTAGGGTTTAAAACCCTAATATTGATTAAAGGAAAGAGTTCATTTTAGGGTTTAAAACCTTAATGCTGATTGAAGGAAAAAGTCAGTTTAGGGTTTAAAACCTTAATGCTGATTAACAGAAAAAGTTCAGTTTAGGGTTTAAAACCCTAATGCTGATTGAAGGAAAGAGTTCAGTTTAGGGTTTAAAACCCTAATACTGACTAAACGGGAAAAGTTCAGTTTAGGGTTTAAAACCCTAATGCTGGCTAAATGGAGAAATTCAATTTAGGGTTTAAAACCCTAATGCTGACTGAAAGGGAAGAGTTCAGTTTAGGGTTTAAAACCCTAATGCTGATTAATAGAAAAAGTCCAGTTTAGGGTTTAAAACCCTAATGCTGACTAAAGGAAAAAGTTCAATTTAGGGTTTAAAAACCCTAATGCTGACTGGCTGGAAAAGTTCAGTTTAGGGTTTAAAACCCTAATGCTGACTGAATGGAAAAGTTCAGTTTAGGGTTTAAAACCCTAATGCTGACTAAATGAAAAGTTCAGTTTAGGGTTTAAAACCCTAATGCTGATTGAAGGAAAAGTTCAGTTTAGGGTTTAAAACCCTAATGCTGATTAACAGAAAAAGTTCAGTTTAGGGTTTAAAACCATAATGCTGACTAAAGGAAAAAGTTCAGTTTATGGTTTAAAACCCTAATGCTGACTGGCTGGAAGAGTTCAGTTTAGGGTTTAAAACCCTAATGCTGACTGAATGGAAAAGTTCAGTTTAGGGTTTAAAACCCTAATGCTGACTGGCTGGAAAAGTTCTGTTTAGGGTTTAAAACCCTAATGCTGACTGATTGGAAAAGTTCAATTTAGAATTTAAAACCCTAATGCTGACTAAATGAAAAGTTCATTTTAGGGTTTAAAACCTTAATACTGATTGAAGGAAAAAGTCAGTTTAGGGTTTAAAACCCTAATGCTGATTAACAGAAAAAGTTCAGTTTAGGGTCTAAAACCCTAATGCTGATTGAAGGAAAGAGTTCAGTTTAGGGTTTAAAACCCTAATACTGACTAAATGGGAAGAGTTCAGTTTAGGGTTTAAAACCCTAATACTGACTAAACGGGAAAAGTTCAGTTTAGGGTTTAAAACCCTAATGTTGATTAAAGGAAAGAGTTCAGTTTAGGGTTTAAAACCCTAATACTGACTAAACGGGAAAAGTTCAGTTTAGGGTTTAAAACCCTAATGCTGGCTAAATGGAGAAATTCAGTTTAGGGTTTAAAACCCTAATGCTGACTGAATGGAAAAGTTCAGTTTAGGGTTTAGAACCCTAATGCTGACTAAATGGAAAAGTTCAGTTTGGGGTTTAAAACCCTAATGCTGACTAAATGAAAAGTTCAGTTTAGGGTTTAAAACCCTAATGCTGATTAACAGAAAAAGTTCAGTTTAGGGTTTAAAACCCTAATGATGATTAACAGAAAAAGTTCAGTTTAGGGTTTAAAACCCTAATGCTGACTAAAGGAAAAAGTTCAGTTTAGAGTTTAAAACCTTAATGCTGATTGAAGGAAAAAGTCAGTTTAGGGTTTAAAACCCTAATGCTGATTAACAGAAAAAGTTCAGTTTAGGGATTAAAACCCTAATGCTGATTGAAGGAAAGAGTTCAGTTTAGGGTTTAAAACCCTAATACTGACTAAACGGGAAAAGTTAAGTTTAGGGTTTAAAACCCTAATGTTGATTAAAGGAAAGAGTTCAGTTTAGGGTTTAAAACCCTAATACTGACTAAACGGGAAAAGTTCAGTTTAGGGTTTAAAACCCTAATGCTGGCTAAATGGAGAAATTCAGTTTAGGGTTTAAAACCCTAATGCTGACTGAATGGAAAAGTTCAGTTTAGGGTTTAGAACCCTAATGCTGACTAAATGGAAAAGTTCAGTTTGGGGTTTAAAACCCTAATGCTGACTAAATGAAAAGTTCAGTTTAGGGTTTAAAACCCTAATGCGGATTGAATGAAAGAGTTCAGTTTAGGGTTTAAAACCCTAATACTGACTAAACGGGAAAAGTTCAGTTTAGGGTTTAAAACCCTAATGTTGATTAAAGGAAAGAGTTCATTTTAGGGTTTAAAACCTTAATGCTGATTGAAGGAAAAAGTCAGTTTAGGGTTTAAAACCTTAATGCTGATTAACAGAAAAAGTTCAGTTTAGGGTTTAAAACCCTAATGCTGATTGAAGGAAAGAGTTCAGTTTAGGGTTTAAAACCCTAATACTGACTAAACGGGAAAAGTTCAGTTTAGGGTTTAAAACCCTAATGCTGGCTAAATGGAGAAATTCAATTTAGGGTTTAAAACCCTAATGCTGACTGAAAGGGAAGAGTTCAGTTTAGGGTTTAAAACCCTAATGCTGATTAATAGAAAAAGTCCAGTTTAGGGTTTAAAACCCTAATGCTGACTAAAGGAAAAAGTTCAATTTAGGGTTTAAAAACCCTAATGCTGACTGGCTGGAAAAGTTCAGTTTAGGGTTTAAAACCCTAATGCTGACTGAATGGAAAAGTTCAGTTTAGGGTTTAAAACCCTAATGCTGACTAAATGAAAAGTTCAGTTTAGGGTTTAAAACCCTAATGCTGATTGAAGGAAAAGTTCAGTTTAGGGTTTAAAACCCTAATGCTGATTAACAGAAAAAGTTCAGTTTAGGGTTTAAAACCATAATGCTGACTAAAGGAAAAAGTTCAGTTTATGGTTTAAAACCCTAATGCTGACTGGCTGGAAAAGTTCAGTTTAGGGTTTAAAACCCTAATGCTGACTGAATGGAAAAGTTCAGTTTAGGGTTTAGAACCCTAATGCTGACTAAATGGAAAAGTTCAGTTTGGGGTTTAAAACCCTAATGCTGACTAAATGAAAAGTTCAGTTTAGGGTTTAAAACCCTAATGCTGATTAACAGAAAAAGTTCAGTTTAGGGTTTAAAACCCTAATGCTGACTAAAGGAAAAAGTTCAGTTTAGGGTTTAAAACCCTAATGCTGACTGAATGGAAAAGTTCAGCTTAGAATTTAAAACCCTAATGCTGACTAAATGAAAAGTTCATTTTAGGGTTTAAAACCTTAATACTGATTGAAGGAAAAAGTCAGTTTAGGGTTTAAAACCCTAATGCTGATTAACAGAAAAAGTTCAGTTTAGGGTCTAAAACCCTAATGCTTATTGAAGGAAAGAGTTCAGTTTAGGGTTTAAAACCCTAATACTGACTAAACGGGAAAAGTTCAGTTTAGAGTTTAAAACCCTAATGCTGATTAAAGGAAAGAGTTCAGTTTAGGGTTTAAAACCCTAATGCTGATTGAAGGAAAGAGTTCAGTTTAGGGTTTAAAACCCTAATACTGACTAAACGGGAAAAGTTCAGTTTAGGGTTTAAAACCCTAATGCTGGCTAAATGGAGAAATTCAATTTAGGGTTTAAAACCCTAATGCTGACTGAAAGGGAAGAGTTCAGTTTAGGGTTTAAAACCCTAATGTTGATTAATAAAAAAAGTCCAGTTTAGGGTTTAAAACCCTAATGCTGACTAAAGGAAAAAGTTCAATTTAGGGTTTAAAAACCCTAATGCTGACTGGCTGGAAAAGTTCAGTTTAGGGTTTAAAACCCTAATGCTGACTGAAAGGGAAGAGTTCAGTTTAGGGTTTTAAAACCCTAATGCTGACTGAAAGGAAAAGTTCAGTTTAGGGTTTAAAACCCTAATGTTGACTAAATGGAAAAGTTCAGTTTAGGGTTTAAAACCCTAATGCTGACTGAATGGAAAAGTTTAGTTTAGGGTTTAGAACCCTAATGCTGACTAAATGGAAAAGTTCAGTTTGGGGTTTAAAACCCTAATGCTGGCTAAATGGAGAAATTCAGTTTAGGGTTTAAAACCCTAATGCTGACTGAATGGTAAAGTTCAGTTTAGGGTTTAGAACCCTAATGCTGACTAAATGGAAAAGTTCAGTTTGGGGTTTAAAACCCTAATGCTGACTAAAGGAAAAGTTCAGTTTAGGGTTTAAAACCCTAATGCTGATTAACAGAAAAAGTTTGGTTTAGGGTTTAAAACCCTAATGCTGACTGGCTGGAAAAGTTCTGTTTAGGGTTTAAAACCCTAATGCTGACTGAATGGAAAAGTTCAGTTTAGAATTTAAAACCCTAATGCTGACTAAATGAAAAGTTCATTTTAGGGTTTAAAACCTTAATACTGATTAAAGGAAAAAGTCAGTTTAGGGTTTAAAACCCTAATGCTGATTAACAGAAAAAGTTCTGTTTAGGGTCTAAAACCCTAATGCTGATTGAAGGAAAGAGTTCAGTTTAGGGTTTAAAACCCTAATACTGACTAAACGGGAAGAGTTCAGTTTAGGGTTTAAAACCCTAATGCTGATTGAAGGAAAGAGTTCAGTATAGGGTTTAAAACCCTAATACTGACTAAACGGGAAAAGTTCAGTTTAGGGTTTAAAACCCTAATGCTGGCTAAATGGAGAAATTCAGTTTAGGGTTTAAAACCCTAATGCTGACTGGAAGGGAAGAGTTCAGTTTAGGGTTTAAAACCCCAATGCTGATTAAAGAAAAAGTTCAGCTTAGGGTTTAAAACCCTAATGCTGATTAAATGGGAAAAGTTTAATTTAGGGTTTAAGACCCTAATGCTGACTAAATGGAAAAATTCAGTTTAGGGTTTAAAACCCTAATGCTGACTGAAAAGGAAGAAGTTCAGTTTAGGGTTTAAAACCTAATGCTGACTGCATGGAAAAGCTCAGTTTAGGGTTTAAAACCCTAATGCTGACTGGCTGGAAAAGTTTAGTTTAGGGTTTAAAACCCTAATGCTGACTTGCTGGAAAAGTTCTGTTTAGGGTTTAAAACCCTAATACGGACTAAAGGAATAATTCAGTTTAGGGTTTAAAACCCTAATGCTGACTACATGGAAAAGTTCAGTTTAGGGTTGAAAACCCTAATGCTGACTGCATGGAAAAGTTCAGTTTAGGGTTTAAAACCCTAATGCTAACTGAATGGAAAAGTTCAGTTTAGGGTTTAAAAGCTTAATGCTAACTGCATGGAAAAGCTCAGTTTAGGGTTTATAACACTAATGCTGGTTAAAGGAAAGAGTTCAGTTTAGGGTTTAAAACCCTAATGCTAACTAAAAGGAAAGTTCAGTTTAGGGTTTAAAACCCTAATTCAGACTAAAGGAAAAAGTTCAGTTTAGGGTTTAAAACCCTAATGCTGACTGAAAGGGAAGAGTTCAGTTTAGGGTTTTAAAACCCTAATGCTGACTGAAAGGAAAAGTTCAGTTTAGGGTTTAAAACCCTAATGCTGACTAAATGGAAAAGTTCAGTTTAGGGTTTAAAACCCTAATGCTGACTGAATGGAAAAGTTCAGTTTAGGGTTTAGAACCCTAATGCTGACTAAATGGAAAAGTTCAGTTTGGGGTTTAAAACCCTAATGCTGACTAAATGAAAAGTTCAGTTTAGGGTTTAAAACCCTAATGCTGATTAACAGAAAAAGTTCAGTTTAGGGTTTAAAACCCTAATGCTGACTAAAGGAAAAAGTTCAGTTTAGGGTTTAAAACCCTAATGCTGACTAAAGGAAAAAGTTTAGTTTAGGGTTTAAAACCCTAATGCTGACTGGCTGGAAAAGTTCAGTTTAGGGTTTAAAACCCTAATGCTGACTGAATGGAAAAGTTCAGTTTAGGGTTTAAAACCCTAATGCTGACTGAATGGAAAAGTTCAGTTTAGAATTTAAAACCCTAATGCTGACTAAATGAAAAGTTCATTTTAGGGTTTAAAACCTTAATGCTGATTGAAGGAAAAAGTCAGTTTAGGGTTTAAAACCCTAATGCTGATTAACAGAAAAAGTTCTGTTTAGGGTTTAAAACCCTAATGTTGATTGAAGGAAAGAGTTCAGTTTAGGGTTTAAAACCCTAATACTGACTAAACGGGAAAAGTTCAGTTTAGGGTTTAAAACCCTAATGCTGATTGAAGGAAAGAGTTCAGTTTAGGGTTTAAAACCCTAATACTGACTAAACGGGAAAAGTTCAGTTTAGGGTTTAAAACCCTAATGCTGGCTAAATGGAGAAATTCAGTTTAGGGTTTAAAACCCTAATGATGATTAAAGGAAAAGTTCAGTTTAGGGTTTAAAACCCTAATGCTGATTAAATGGGAAAAGTTCAGTTTAGAGTTTAAGACCCTAATGCTGACTAAATGGAAAAATTCAGTTTAGGGTTTAAAACCCTAATGCTGACTGAATGGTAAAGTTCAGTTTAGGGTTTAGAACCCTAATGCTGACTAAATGGAAAAGTTCAGTTTGGGGTTTAAAACCCTAATGCTGACTAAAGGAAAAGTTCAGTTTAGGGTTTAAAACCCTAATGCTGATTAACAGAAAAAGTTCGGTTTAGGGTTTAAAACCCTAATGCTGACTGGCTGGAAAAGTTCTGTTTAGGGTTTAAAACCCTAATGCTGACTGAATGGAAAAGTTCAGTTTAGAATTTAAAACCCTAATGCTGACTAAATGAAAAGTTCATTTTAGGGTTTAAAACCTTAATACTGATTAAAGGAAAAAGTCAGTTTAGGGTTTAAAACCCTAATGCTGATTAACAGAAAAAGTTCTGTTTAGGGTCTAAAACCCTAATGCTGATTGAAGGAAAGAGTTCAGTTTAGGGTTTAAAACCCTAATACTGACTAAACGGGAAGAGTTTAGTTTAGGGTTTAAAACCCTAATGCTGATTGAAGGAAAGAGTTCAGTATAGGGTTTAAAACCCTAATACTGACTAAACGGGAAAAGTTCAGTTTAGGGTTTAAAACCCTAATGCTGGCTAAATGGAGAAATTCAGTTTAGGGTTTAAAACCCTAATGCTGACTGGAAGGGAAGAGTTCAGTTTAGGGTTTAAAACCCCAATGCTGATTAAAGAAAAAGTTCAGCTTAGGGTATAAAACCCTAATGTTGATTAAATGGGAAAAGTTTAATTTAGGGTTTAAGACCCTAATGCTGACTAAATGGAAAAATTCAGTTTAGGGTTTAAAACCCTAATGCTGACTGAAAAGGAAGAAGTTCAGTTTAGGGTTTAAAACCTAATGCTGACTGCATGGAAAAGCTCAGTTTAGGGTTTAAAACCCTAATGCTGACTGGCTGGAAAAGTTTAGTTTAGGGTTTAAAATCCTAATGCTGACTTGCTGGAAAAGTTCTGTTTAGGGTTTAAAACCCTAATGCGGACTAAAGGAAAAATTCAGTTTAGGGTTTAAAACCCTAATGCTGACTACATGGAAAAGTTCAGTTTAGGGTTGAAAACCCTAATGCTGACTGCATGGAAAAGTTCAGTTTAGGGTTTAAAACCCTAATGCTAACTGAATGGAAAAGTTCAGTTTAGGGTTTAAAAGCTTAATGCTGACTGCATGGAAAAGCTCAGTTTAGGGTTTATAACACTAATGCTGGTTAAAGGAAAGAGTTCAGTTTAGGGTTTAAAACCCTAATGCTAACTAAAAGGAAAGTTCAGTTTAGGGTTTAAAACCCTAATTCAGACTAAAGGAAAAAGTTCAGTTTAGGGTTTAAAACCCTAATGCTGACTGAAAGGGAAGAGTTCAGTTTAGGGTTTTAAAACCCTAATGCTGACTGAAAGAAAAAGTTCAGTTTAGGGTTTAAAACCCTAATGCTGACTAAATGGAAAAGTTCAGTTTAGGGTTTAAAACCCTAATGCTGACTGAATGGAAAAGTTCAGTTTAGGGTTTAGAACCCTAATGCTGACTAAATGGAAAAGTTCAGTTTGGGGTTTAAAACCCTAATGCTGACTAAATGAAAAGTTCAGTTTAGGGTTTAAAACCCTAATGCTGATTAACAGAAAAAGTTCAGTTTAGGGTTTAAAACCCTAATGCTGACTAAAGGAAAAAGTTCAGTTTAGGGTTTAAAACCCTAATGCTGACTGGCTGGAAAAGTTCAGTTTAGGGTTTAAAACCCTAATGCTGACTGAATGGAAAAGTTCAGTTTAGGGTTTAAAACCCTAATGCTGACTGAATGGAAAAGTTCAGTTTAGAATTTAAAACCCTAATGCTGACTAAATGAAAAGTTCATTTTAGGGTTTAAAACCTTAATGCTGATTGAAGGAAAAAGTCAGTTTAGGGTTTAAAACCCTAATGCTGATTAACAGAAAAAGTTCTGTTTAGGGTTTAAAACCCTAATGTTGATTGAAGGAAAGAGTTCAGTTTAGGGTTTAAAACCCTAATACTGACTAAACGGGAAAAGTTCAGTTTAGGGTTTAAAACCCTAATGCTGATTGAAGGAAAGAGTTCAGTTTAGGGTTTAAAACCCTAATACTGACTAAACGGGAAAAGTTCAGTTTAGGGTTTAAAACCCTAATGCTGGCTAAATGGAGAAATTCAGTTTAGGGTTTAAAACCCTAATGATGATTAAAGGAAAAGTTCAGTTTAGGGTTTAAAACCCTAATGCTGATTAAATGGGAAAAGTTCAGTTTAGAGTTTAAGACCCTAATGCTGACTAAATGGAAAAATTCAGTTTAGGGTTTAAAACCCTAATGCTGACTGAATGGTAAAGTTCAGTTTAGGGTTTAGAACCCTAATGCTGACTAAATGGAAAAGTTCAGTTTGGGGTTTAAAACCCTAATGCTGACTAAAGGAAAAGTTCAGTTTAGGGTTTAAAACCCTAATGCTGATTAACAGAAAAAGTTCGGTTTAGGGTTTAAAACCCTAATGCTGACTGGCTGGAAAAGTTCTGTTTAGGGTTTAAAACCCTAATGCTGACTGAATGGAAAAGTTCAGTTTAGAATTTAAAACCCTAATGCTGACTAAATGAAAAGTTCATTTTAGGGTTTAAAACCTTAATACTGATTAAAGGAAAAAGTCAGTTTAGGGTTTAAAACCCTAATGCTGATTAACAGAAAAAGTTCTGTTTAGGGTCTAAAACCCTAATGCTGATTGAAGGAAAGAGTTCAGTTTAGGGTTTAAAACCCTAATACTGACTAAACGGGAAGAGTTCAGTTTAGGGTTTAAAACCCTAATGCTGATTGAAGGAAAGAGTTCAGTTTAGGGTTTAAAACCCTAATACTGACTAAACGGGAAAAGTTCAGTTTAGGGTTTAAAACCCTAATGCTGGCTAAATGGAGAAATTCAGTTTAGGGTTTAAAACCCTAATGCTGACTGGAAGGGAAGAGTTCAGTTTAGGGTTTAAAACCCCAATGCTGATTAAAGAAAAAGTTCAGCTTAGGGTTTAAAACCCTAATGCTGATTAAATGGGAAAAGTTTAATTTAGGGTTTAAGACCCTAATGCTGACTAAATGGAAAAATTTAGTTTAGGGTTTAAAACCCTAATGCTGACTGAAAAGGAAGAAGTTCAGTTTAGGGTTTAAAACCTAATGCTGACTGCATGGAAAAGCTCAGTTTAGGATTTAAAACCCTAATGCTGACTGGCTGGAAAAGTTTAGTTTAGGGTTTAAAACCCTAATGCTGACTTGCTGGAAAAGTTCTGTTTAGGGTTTAAAACCCTAATGCGGACTAAAGGAAAAATTCAGTTTAGGGTTTAAAACCCTAATGCTGACTACATGGAAAAGTTCAGTTTAGGGTTGAAAACCCTAATGCTGACTGCATGGAAAAGTTCAGTTTAGGGTTTAAAACCCTAATGCTAACTGAATGGAAAAGTTCAGTTTAGGGTTTAAAAGCTTAATGCTGACTGCATGGAAAAGCTCAGTTTAGGGTTTATAACACTAATGCTGGTTAAAGGAAAGAGTTCAGTTTAGGGTTTAAAACCCTAATGCTAACTAAAAGGAAAGTTCAGTTTAGGGTTTAAAACCCTAATTCAGACTAAAGGAAAAAGTTCAGTTTAGGGTTTAAAACCCTAATGCTGACTGAAAGGGAAGAGTTCAGTTTAGGGTTTTAAAACCCTAATGCTGACTGAAAGGAAAAGTTCAGTTTAGGGTTTAAAACCCTAATGCTGACTAAATGGAAAAGTTCAGTTTAGGGTTTAAAACCCTAATGCTGACTGAAGGGAAAAGTTCAGTTTAGGGTTTAGAACCCTAATGCTGACTAAATGGAAAAGTTCAGTTTGGGGTTTAAAACCCTAATGCTGACTAAATGAAAAGTTCAGTTTAGGGTTTAAAACCCTAATGCTGATTAACAGAAAAAGTTCAGTTTAGGGTTTAAAACCCTAATGCTGACTAAAGGAAAAAGTTCAGTTTAGGGTTTAAAACCCTAATGCTGACTGAATGGAAAAGTTCAGTTTAGGGTTTAAAACCCTAATGCTGACTGAATGGAAAAGTTCAGTTTAGGGTTTAAAACCCTAATGCTGACTGAATGGAAAAGTTCAGTTTAGAATTTAAAACCCTAATGCTGACTAAATGAAAAGTTCATTTTAGGGTTTAAAACCTTAATGCTGATTGAAGGAAAAAGTCAGTTTAGGGTTTAAAACCCTAATGCTGATTAACAGAAAAAGTTCTGTTTAGGGTTTAAAACTCTAATGCTGATTGAAGGAAAGAGTTCAGTTTAGGGTTTAAAACCCTAATACTGACTAAACGGGAAAAGTTCAGTTTAGGGTTTAAAACCCTAATGCTGATTGAAGGAAAGAGTTCAGTTTAGGGTTTAAAACCCTAATACTGACTAAACGGGAAAAGTTCAGTTTAGGGTTTAAAACCCTAATGCTGGCTAAATGGAGAAATTCAGTTTAGGGTTTAAAACCCTAATGATGATTAAAGGAAAAGTTCAGTTTAGGGTTTAAAACCCTAATGCTGATTAAATGGGAAAAGTTCAGTTTAGAGTTTAAGACCCTAATGCTGACTAAATGGAAAAATTCAGTTTAGGGTTTAAAACCCTAATGCTGACTGAAAGGGAAGAAGTTCAGTTTAGGGTTTAAAACCTAATGCTGACTGCATGGAAAAGCTCAGTTTAGGGTTTAAAACCCTAATGCTGACTGGCTGGAAAAGTTTAGTTTAGGGTTTAAAACCCTAATGCTGACTTGTTGGAAAAGTTCTGTTTAGGGTTTAAAACCCTAATGCGGACTAAAGGAAAAATTCAGTTTAGGGTTTAAAACCCTAATGCTGACTACATGGAAAAGTTCAGTTTAGGGTTGAAAACCCTAATGCTGACTGCATGGAAAAGTTCAGTTTAGGGTTTAAAACCCTAATGCTAACTGAATGGAAAAGTTCAGTTTAGGGTTTAAAAGCTTAATGCTGACTGCATGGAAAAGCTCAGTTTAGGGTTTATAACACTAATGCTGGTTAAAGGAAAGAGTTCAGTTTAGGGTTTAAAACCCTAATGCTAACTAAAAGGAAAGTTCAGTTTAGGGTTTAAAACCCTAATGCAGACTAAAGGAAAAAGTTCAGTTTAGGGTTTAAAACCCTAATGCTGACTGAAAGGGAAGAGTTCAGTTTAGGGTTTTAAAACCCTAATGCTGACTGAAAGGAAAAGTTCAGTTTAGGGTTTAAAACCCTAATGCTGACTAAATGGAAAAGTTCAGTTTAGGGTTTAAAACCCTAATGCTGACTGAATGGAAAAGTTCAGTTTAGGGTTTAGAACCCTAATGCTGACTAAATGGAAAAGTTCAGTTTGGGGTTTAAAACCCTAATGCTGACTAAATGAAAAGTTCAGTTTAGGGTTTAAAACCCTAATGCTGATTAACAGAAAAAGTTCAGTTTAGGGTTTAAAACCCTAATGCTGACTAAAGGAAAAAGTTCAGTTTAGGGTTTAAAACCCTAATGCTGACTGGCTGGAAAAGTTCAGTTTAGGGTTTAAAACCCTAATGCTGACTGAATGGAAAAGTTCAGTTTAGGGTTTAAAACCCTAATGCTGACTGAATGGAAAAGTTCAGTTTAGAATTTAAAACCCTAATGCTGACTAAATGAAAAGTTCATTTTAGGGTTTAAAACCTTAATGCTGATTGAAGGAAAAAGTCAGTTTAGGGTTTAAAACCCTAATGCTGATTAACAGAAAAAGTTCAGTTTAGGGTTTAAAACCCTAATGCTGATTGAAGGAAAGAGTTCAGTTTAGGGTTTAAAACCCTAATACTGACTAAACGGGAAAAGTTCAGTTTAGGGTTTAAAACCCTAATGCTGATTGAAGGAAAGAGTTCAGTTTAGGGTTTAAAACCCTAATACTGACTAAACGGGAAAAGTTCAGTTTAGGGTTTAAAACCCTAATGCTGGCTAAATGGAGAAATTCAGTTTAGGGTTTAAAACCCCAATGATAATTAAAGGAAAAGTTCAGTTTAGGGTTTAAAACCCTAATGCTGATTAAATGGGAAAAGTTCAGTTTAGAGTTTAAGACCCTAATGCTGACTAAATGGAAAAATTCAGTTTAGGGTTTAAAACCCTAATGCTGACTGAAAGGGAAGAAGTTCAGTTTAGGGTTTAAAACCTAATGCTGACTGCATGGAAAAGCTCAGTTTAGGGTTTAAAACCCTAATGCTGACTGGCTGGAAAAGTTTAGTTTAGGGTTTAAAACCCTAATGCTGGATTGAATTAAAAGTTCAGTTTAGGGTTTAAAACCCTAATGATGATTAACAGAAAAAGTTCAGTTTAGGGTTTAAAACCCTAATGCTGACTGAAAGGGAAGAGTTCAGTTTAGGGTTTAAAACCCTAATGCTGACTGAATGGAAAAGTTCAGTTTAGGGTTTAAAACCCTAATGCTGACTGAATGGAAAAGTTCAGTTTAGAATTTAAAACCCTAATGCTGACTAAATGAAAAGTTCATTTTAGGGTTTAAAACCTTAATGCTGATTGAAGGAAAAAGTCAGTTTAGGGTTTAAAACCCTAATGCTGATTAACAGAAAAAGTTCAGTTTAGGGTTTAAAACCCTAATACTGACTAAACGGGAAAAGTTCAGTTTAGGGTTTAAAACCCTAATACTGACTAAACGGGAAAAGTTCAGTTTAGGGTTTAAAACCCTAATGCTGATTGAAGGAAATAGTTCAGTTTAGGGTTTAAAACCCTAATACTGACTAAACAGGAAAAGTTCAGTTTAGGGTTTAAAACCCTAATGCTGGCTAAATGGAGAAATTCAGTTTAGGGTTTAAAACCCTAATGATGATTAAAGGAAAAGTTCAGTTTAGGGTTTAAAACCCTAATACTGATTAAATGGGAAAAGTTCAGTTTAGAGTTTAAGACCCTAATGCTGACTAAATGGAAAAATTCAGTTTAGGGTTTAAAACCCTAATGCTGACTGAAAGGGAAGAAGTTCAGTTTAGGGTTTAAAACCTAATGCTGACTGCATGGAAAAGCTCAGTTTAGGGTTTAAAACCCTAATGCTGACTAAAGGAAAAAGTTCAGTTTAGGGTTTAAAACCCTAATGCTGATTGAAGGAAAGAGTTCAGTTTAGGGTTTAAAACCCTAATACTGACTAAACGGGAAAAGTTCAGTTTAGGGTTTAAAACCCTAATGCTGGCTAAATGGAGAAATTCAGTTTAGGGTTTAAAACCCTAATGATGATTAAAGGAAAAGTTCAGTTTAGGGTTTAAAACCCTAATGCTGATTAAATGGGAAAAGTTCAGTTTAGAGTTTAAGACCCTAATGCTGACTAAATGGAAAAATTCAGTTTAGGGTTTAAAACCCTAATGCTGACTGAAAGGGAAGAAGTTCAGTTTAGGGTTTAAAACCTAATGCTGACTGCATGGAAAAGCTCAGTTTAGGGTTTAAAACCCTAATGCTGACTGGCTGGAAAAGTTTAGTTTAGGGTTTAAAACCCTAATGCTGACTTGTTGGAAAAGTTCTGTTTAGGGTTTAAAACCCTAATGCGGACTAAAGGAAAAATTCAGTTTAGGGTTTAAAACCCTAATGCTGACTACATGGAAAAGTTCAGTTTAGGGTTGAAAACCCTAATGCTGACTGCATGGAAAAGTTCAGTTTAGGGTTTAAAACCCTAATGCTAACTGAATGGAAAAGTTCAGTTTAGGGTTTAAAAGCTTAATGCTGACTGCATGGAAAAGCTCAGTTTAGGGTTTATAACACTAATGCTGGTTAAAGGAAAGAGTTCAGTTTAGGGTTTAAAACCCTAATGCTAACTAAAAGGAAAGTTCAGTTTAGGGTTTAAAACCCTAATGCAGACTAAAGGAAAAAGTTCAGTTTAGGGTTTAAAACCCTAATGCTGACTGAAAGGGAAGAGTTCAGTTTAGGGTTTTAAAACCCTAATGCTGACTGAAAGGAAAAGTTCAGTTTAGGGTTTAAAACCCTAATGCTGACTAAATGGAAAAGTTCAGTTTAGGGTTTAAAACCCTAATGCTGACTGAATGGAAAAGTTCAGTTTAGGGTTTAGAACCCTAATGCTGACTAAATGGAAAAGTTCAGTTTGGGGTTTAAAACCCTAATGCTGACTAAATGAAAAGTTCAGTTTAGGGTTTAAAACCCTAATGCTGATTAACAGAAAAAGTTCAGTTTAGGGTTTAAAACCCTAATGCTGACTAAAGGAAAAAGTTCAGTTTAGGGTTTAAAACCCTAATGCTGACTGGCTGGAAAAGTTCAGTTTAGGGTTTAAAACCCTAATGCTGACTGAATGGAAAAGTTCAGTTTAGGGTTTAAAACCCTAATGCTGACTGAATGGAAAAGTTCAGTTTAGAATTTAAAACCCTAATGCTGACTAAATGAAAAGTTCATTTTAGGGTTTAAAACCTTAATGCTGATTGAAGGAAAAAGTCAGTTTAGGGTTTAAAACCCTAATGCTGATTAACAGAAAAAGTTCAGTTTAGGGTTTAAAACCCTAATGCTGATTGAAGGAAAGAGTTCAGTTTAGGGTTTAAAACCCTAATACTGACTAAACGGGAAAAGTTCAGTTTAGGGTTTAAAACCCTAATGCTGATTGAAGGAAAGAGTTCAGTTTAGGGTTTAAAACCCTAATACTGACTAAACGGGAAAAGTTCAGTTTAGGGTTTAAAACCCTAATGCTGGCTAAATGGAGAAATTCAGTTTAGGGTTTAAAACCCCAATGATAATTAAAGGAAAAGTTCAGTTTAGGGTTTAAAACCCTAATGCTGATTAAATGGGAAAAGTTCAGTTTAGAGTTTAAGACCCTAATGCTGACTAAATGGAAAAATTCAGTTTAGGGTTTAAAACCCTAATGCTGACTGAAAGGGAAGAAGTTCAGTTTAGGGTTTAAAACCTAATGCTGACTGCATGGAAAAGCTCAGTTTAGGGTTTAAAACCCTAATGCTGACTAAAGGAAAAAGTTCAGTTTAGGGTTTAAAACCCTAATGCGGATTGAATTAAAAGTTCAGTTTAGGGTTTAAAACCCTAATGATGATTAACAGAAAAAGTTCAGTTTAGGGTTTAAAACCCTAATGCTGACTGAAAGGGAAGAGTTCAGTTTAGGGTTTAAAACCCTAATGCTGACTGAATGGAAAAGTTCAGTTTAGGGTTTAAAACCCTAATGCTGACTGAATGGAAAAGTTCAGTTTAGAATTTAAAACCCTAATGCTGACTAAATGAAAAGTTCATTTTAGGGTTTAAAACCTTAATGCTGATTGAAGGAAAAAGTCAGTTTAGGGTTTAAAACCCTAATGCTGATTAACAGAAAAAGTTCAGTTTAGTGTTTAAAACCCTAATGCTGATTGAAGTAAAAAGTTCAGTTTAGGGTTTAAAACCCTAATACTGACTAAACGGGAAAAGTTCAGTTTAGGGTTTAAAACCCTAATGCTGATTGAAGGAAATAGTTCAGTTTAGGGTTTAAAACCCTAATACTGACTAAACAGGAAAAGTTCAGTTTAGGGTTTAAAACCCTAATGCTGGCTAAATGGAGAAATTCAGTTTAGGGTTTAAAACCCTAATGATGATTAAAGGAAAAGTTCAGTTTAGGGTTTAAAACCCTAATACTGATTAAATGGGAAAAGTTCAGTTTAGAGTTTAAGACCCTAATGCTGACTAAATGGAAAAATTCAGTTTAGGGTTTAAAACCCTAATGCTGACTGAAAGGGAAGAAGTTCAGTTTAGGGTTTAAAACCTAATGCTGACTGCATGGAAAAGCTCTGTTTAGGGTTTAAAACCCTAATGCTGACTAAAGGAAAAAGTTCAGTTTAGGGTTTAAAACCCTAATGCGGATTGAATTAAAAGTTCAGTTTAGGGTTTAAAACCCTAATGATGATTAACATAAAAAGTTCAGTTTAGGGTTTAAAACCCTAATGCTGACTAAAGGAAAAAGTTCAGTTTAGGGTTTAAAACCTTAATGCTGACTGGCTGGAAAAGTTCAGTTTAGGGTTTAAAACCCTAATGCTGACTGAATGGAAAAGGTCAGTTTAAAATTTAAAACCCTAATGCTGACTAAATGAAAAGTTCATTTTAGGGTTTAAAACCTTAATGCTGATTGAAGGAAAGAGTTCAGTTTAGGGTTTAAAACTCTAATACTGACTAAACGGGAAAAGTTCAGTTTAGGGTTTAAAACCATAATGCTGATTAAAGGAAAGAGTTCAGTTTAGGGTTTAAAACCCTAATACTGACTAAACGGGAAAAGTTCAGTTTAGGGTTTAAAACCCTAATGCTGGCTAAATGGAGAAATTTAGTTTAGGGTTTAAAACCCTAATGCTGACTGAAAGGGAAGAGTTCAGTTTAGGGTTTAAAACCCTAATGACGATTAAAGGAAAAGTTCAGTTTAGGGTTTAAAACCCTAATGCTGATTAAATGGGAAAATATCAGTTTAGGGTTTAAGACCCTAATGCTGACTAAATGGAAAAATTCAGTTTAGGATTTAAAACCCTAATGGTGACTGAAAGGGAAGAATTTCAGTTTAGGGTTTAAAACCCTAATGCTAACTGGCTGGAAAAGTTCAGTTTAGGGTTTAAAACCCTAATGCTGACTGAATAGAAAAGTTCAGTTTAGGGTTTAGAACCCTAATGCTGACTAAATGGAAAAATTCAGTTTGGGGTTTAAAACCCTAATGCTGACTAAATGAAAAGTTCAGTTTAGGGTTTAAAACCCTAATGCTGATTGAAGGAAAAGTTCAGTTTAGGGTTTAAAACCCTAATGCTGATTAACAGAAAAAGTTCAGTTTAGGGTTTAAAACCCTAATGCTGACTAAAGGAAAAAGTTCAGTTTAGGGTTTAAAACCCTAATGCTGACTGGCTGGAAAAGTTCAGTTTAGGGTTTAAAACCCTAATGCTGACTGAATGGAAAAGTTCAGTTTAGGGTTTAAAACCCTAATGCTGACTGAATGGAAAAGTTCAGTTTAGAATTTAAAACCCTAATGCTGACTAAATGAAAAGTTCATTTTAGGGTTTAAAACCTTAATGCTGATTGAAGGAAAAAGTCAGTTTAGGGTTTAAAACCCTAATGCTGATTAATAGAAAAAGTTCAGTTTAGGGTTTAAAACCCTAATGCTGATTGAAGGAAAGAGTTCAGTTTAGGGTTTAAAACCCTAATACTGACTAAACGGGAAAAGTTCAGTTTAGGGTTTAAAACCCTAATGCTGATTAAAGGAAAGAGTTCAGTTTAGGGTTTAAAACCCTAATACAGACTAAACGGGAAAAGTTCAGTTTAGGGTTTAAAACCCTAATGCTGGCTAAATGGAGAAATTCAGTTTAGGGTTTAAAACCCTAATGCTGACTGAAAGGGAAAATTCAGTTTAGGGTTTAAAATCCTAATGCTGATTAAAGGAAAAGTTCAGTTTAGGGTTTAAAACCCTAATGCTGATTAATAGAAAAAGTCCAGTTTAGGGTTTAAAACCCTAATGCCGACTAAAGGAAAAAGTTCAGTTTAGGGTTTAAAAACCCTAATGCTGACTGGCTGGAAATGTTCAGTTTAGGGTTTAAAACCCTAATGCTGACTGAATAGAAAAGTTCAGTTTAGGGTTTAAAACCCTAATGCTGACTAAATGAAAAGTTCAGTTTAGGGTTTAAAACCCTAATGCTGATTGAAGGAAAAGTTCAGTTTAGGGTTTAAAACCCTAATGCTGATTAACAGAAAAAGTTCAGTTTAGGGTTTAAAACCATAATGCTGACTAAAGGAAAAAGTTCAGTTTATGGTTTAAAACCCTAATGCTGACTGGCTGGAAAAGTTCAGTTTAGGGTTTAAAACCCTAATGCTGACTGAATGGAAAAGTTCAGTTTAGGGTTTAGAACCCTAATGCTGACTAAATGGAAAAGTTCAGTTTGGGGTTTAAAACCCTAATGCTGACTAAATGAAAAGTTCAGTTTAGGGTTTAAAACCCTAATGCTGATTAACAGAAAAAGTTCAGTTTAGGGTTTAAAACCCTAATGCTGACTAAAGGAAAAAGTTCAGTTTAGGGTTTAAAACCCTAATGCTGACTAAAGGAAAAAGTTCAGTTTAGGGTTTAAAACCCTAATGCTGACTGGCTGGAAAAGTTCAGTTTAGGGTTTAAAACCCTAATGCTGACTGAATGGAAAAGTTCAGTTTAGAATTTAAAACCCTAATGCTGACTAAATGAAAAGTTCATTTTAGGGTTTAAAACCTTAATACTGATTGAAGGAAAAAGTCAGTTTAGGGTTTAAAACCCTAATGCTGATTAACAGAAAAAGTTCAGTTTAGGGTTTAAAACCCTAATGCTGATTGAAGGAAAGAGTTCAGTTTAGGGTTTAAAACCCTAATACTGACTAAACGGGAAAAGTTCAGTTTAGGGTTTAAAACCCTAATGCTGATTAAAGGAAAGAGTTCAGTTTAGGGTTTAAAACCCTAATACTGACTAAACGGGAAAAGTTCAGTTTAGGGTTTAAAACCCTAATGTTGGCTAAATGGAGAAATTCAGTTTAGGGTTTAAAACCCTAATGCTGACTGGAAGGGAAGAGTTCAGTTTAGGGTTTAAAACCCCAATGCTGATTAAAGAAAAAGTTCAGTTTAGGGTTTAAAACCCTAATGCTGATTAAATGGGAAAAGTTCAGTTTAGGGTTTAAGACCCTAATGCTGACTAAATGGAAAAATTAAGTTTAGGGTTTAAAACCTTAATGTTGACTGAAAGGGAAGAAGTTCAGTTTAGGGTTTAAAACCTAATGATGACTGCATGGAAAAGCTCAGTTTAGGGTTTAAAACCCTAATGCTGACTGAATGGAAAAGTTCAGTTTAGGGTTTAAAACCCTAATGCTGACTGAATGGAAAAGTTCAGTTTAGAATTTAAAACCCTAATGCTGACTAAATGAAAAGTTCATTTTAGGGTTTAAAACCTTAATGCTGATTGAAGGAAAAAGTCAGTTTAGGGTTTAAAACCCTAATGCTGATTAACAGAAAAAGTTCAGTTTAAGGTTTAAAACCTTAATGCTGATTGAAGGAAAAAGTTCAGTTTAGGGTTTAAAACCCTAATACTGACTAAACGGGAAAAGTTCAGTTTAGGGTTTAAAACCCTAATGCTGATTGAAGGAAAGAGTTCAGTTTAGGGTTTAAAACCCTAATACTGACTAAACGGGAAAAGTTCAGTTTAGGGTTTAAAACCCTAATGCTGGCTAAATGGAGAAATTCAGTTTAGGGTTTAAAACCCTAATGATGATTAAAGGAAAAGTTCAGTTTAGGGTTTAAAACCCTAATACTGATTAAATGGGAAAAGTTCAGTTTAGAGTTTAAGACCCTAATGCTGACTAAATGGAAAAATTCAGTTTAGGGTTTAAAACCCTAATGCTGACTGAAAGGGAAGAAGTTCAGTTTAGGGTTTAAAACCTAATGCTGACTGCATGGAAAAGCTCAGTTTAGGGTTTAAAACCCTAATGCTGACTAAAGGAAAAAGTTCAGTTTAGGGTTTAAAACCCTAATGCTGACTAAAGGAAAAAGTTCAGTTTAGGTTTTAAAACCCTAATGATGATTAACAGAAAAAGTTCAGTTTAGGGTTTAAAACCCTAATGCTGACTGGCTGGAAAAGTTCAGTTTAGGGTTTAAAACCCTAATGCTGACTGAATGGAAAAGTTCAGTTTAAAATTTAAAACCCTAATGCTGACTAAATGAAAAGTTCATTTTAGGGTTTAAAACCTTAATGCTGATTGAAGGAAAAAGTCAGTTTAGGGTTTAAAACCCTAATGTTGATTAACAGAAAAAGTTCAGTTTAGGGTTTAAAACCCTAGTGCTGATTGAAGGAAAGAGTTCAGTTTAGGGTTTAAAACTCTAATACTGACTAAACGGGAAAAGTTCAGTTTAGGGTTTAAAACCATAATGCTGATTAAAGGAAAGAGTTCAGTTTAGGGTTTAAAACCCTAATACTGACTAAACGGGAAAAGTTCAGTTTAGGGTTTAAAACCCTAATGCTGGCTAAATGGAGAAATTTAGTTTAGGGTTTAAAACCCTAATGCTGACTGAAAGGGAAGAGTTCAGTTTAGGGTTTAAAACCCTAATGACGATTAAAGGAAAAGTTCAGTTTAAGGTTTAAAACCCTAATGCTGATTAAATGGGAAAATTTCAGTTTAGGGTTTAAGACCCTAATGCTGACTAAATGGAAAAATTCAGTTTAGGGTTTAAAACCCTAATGGTGACTGAAAGGGAAGAATTTCAGTTTAGGGTTTAAAACCCTAATGCTGACTGGCTGGAAAAGTTCAGTTTAGGGTTTAAAACCCTAATGCTGACTGAATGGAAAAGTTCAGTTTAGGGTTTAGAACCCTAATGCTGACTAAATGGAAAAGTTCAGTTTGGGGTTTAAAACCCTAATGCTGACTAAATGAAAAGTTCAGTTTAGGGTTTAAAACCCTAATGCTGATTGAAGGAAAAGTTCAGTTTAGGGTTTAAAACCCTAATGC